>NC_088375.1:48512767-48814107 GCF_037993035.2 Macaca fascicularis
CAGCTACTCAGGAGGCTGAGGCAGGAGAATTGCTTGAACGTGGGGGCGGAGTTTGCAGTGAGTCAAGATCACACCACTGCACTCCAGCCTGGGTGAGAAAGTGAGACTCCAACTCAAAAAAAAAAAAAAAAAGAAAAAGAAGAAAAGATAAAGGATGTATCTGAAGTATGCTAAGACTATCAATGCCTGAAAGAAAAATATTCAAAAAGTCATAATCTTGATGATGATAATAATAATGAGTATAATTATCTAAGTTATCTATCACATAAATGACAGATAGTTTTAAAATAATGAAATAAGAATTTTCTTGTGTCTTCAAGTAATTTGTGTGAATGCTATCTGAAAGTCATACCCTTAATTACTAAAATATATAATCTGCCCTGTTCCTAAAGAAAGCTTTCTATTTATCTTGGACACAGCCTCCATCAGAACCAAATAAAGTAGTTATCAATTGGATTCTTACAAAGTGATGGTTGCTTACAACTGAAGTATATGTCTTGATGGGCTAAAAATGCCATACCACGTGATTTGGTTTAGCTTTGTGTCCCCACCCAAATCTCTTGTTGAGTTGTAATTTCCAATATTGGGGAAGGAACCTGTTGGAGACTGATTGGATCATAGGAGTGGACTTCCCACGTGCTGTTCTCATGATAGTGAGTGAGCTATTATGAGATCTGATGGCATAAAACTGTGTGGCACTACCCCCTTCACTCTCTTTCAGTTCCGCCACCATTTGAAGAAGGTAGTTGCTTCCCCTTCACCCTTCTATGATTGTAAGTTTCCTGAGGCCTTCCTGTACAGCCTGCAGAACTGAGTCAATTAAATCTCTTTCTTTCATAAATTACCCAGCCTCAGGTAGTTCTTTATAGCAATGTGAGCACAGACTAATACAAAATATTGATATCGGGAGTGGAGCATTGCCATAGACACCTGAAAATGTGGAAGCAACTTTGGAACTGGGTAACAGTTCAGGGCAGAGTTTGGAACAGTTTCAAGGACTCAGGAGAAAACAAGAAGTTGAGGGAAAGTTAGAAACTTCCTAGAGATTTTCTGAATGGTTTTGACCAAATGCTGATAGTGATATGGGCAATGTAGTGCAGGCTGAGATGGTCTCTGGTAGAGATGAGGAGCCTATTGGGAATTGAAGTAAAGGTCACTGTTGCTATGCTTTAGCAACGAGACTGGCAGCATTGTGCCCCAGTTCTAAAGATCTGTGGAACTTTTAACTTGAGGGAAATGATTTATAATATCTGGCAGAAGAAACTGCAAAACAGCAAAGCCTTCAAGAAATAACCTGACTGATTATGAAAATGTATGCTCATATATGTGAACAAAAAGATTATCTGAAACTGGAATTTATGTTTAAAGGGGAAGCAGAACTTTAAAATTTGAAAAATTTGCAGCCCAGCCATATTGTTGAAAAGAAAAACCTATATTCTGTGGAGAAATTCAAGCCAGCTGCAACAATTTTCGTAAGTAAAAAGGAGCCAGATGTAAATAGCCAAGACAATGGGGAAAATGTCCCTAGAGCATTTCAGAGACTTTCACAGCAACCCTTCCCATCACAGGCTTGGAGGCCTAAGAGGAAACATGGTTTTGTTGGCCAGGCCCAGGGCCCTGCTGCTCTGTGTGGCCTTGGGACATGGCACTTTTCACTCCAGCTGCTCTAGCTCCTTGGCTAAAAGTGTCCTAGGTGTAGCTTGGGACACTGCTTCAAAAAGTGAAAGCCCCAAGCCTTGGCACCTTCCACCTGATGTTGGACCTGCTGCAGTTACATAGAAGGCAAGAGTTTAAGTTTGGGAACCTCTGCCTAGATTTCAGAGGATGTGTGGGAATGTCTGGATTTCCAGGCAGAAATATGCTGAAGGGGTGAAATCCTCATGGAAAACATCTACTAGGGTAGTGCAGAAGGGAAATGTGGAGTTGGAGCCCTGCCCTCACACAGAGTCCCCACTGGGTCACTATGTAGTGGAGCTGTGAGACAAGGGCCACTGTCCTCCAGGCAGAAAGGGAGATCCACTGACACTTGCACCATATGCCTGGAATAGTTGTAGGCATTCATCACCAGCCTATGAAACAACTGCAGAGTCTATATCCTGCTGAGCCACAGGGACAGAGCTTCCTGAGGACTTTGGAGCCCACCTTTTGCATCATCATGTCCTAGATGTGAGACATGGAGTCAAAGGAGATAATTTTGGAGTTTTCAGATTTAATGACTGCCCTCAGGATTTCATATTTGCATGGGGCCTCTAGTCCCTTCGTTTTAAACAATTTCTCCCTTTTAGAATGGGAGCATTTACCGAAGGCATGTACCATCACCCCCACCATTGTATCTTGGAAGTAACTAACTCGTTTTTTATTTTACAGTCTCCTAGGTGGAAGGGACTTGCCTTGTCTCAGATGAAACTTTGGACTTGGACTTTTGAGTTAATATTAGAATGAGTTAAGACTTTGGGGAACTGTTGTGAAGGAAAGATTGGTTTTGGAATATGAGGACATGAGATGGGAGTGGCTAGGGGTGGAATGAAATAGTTTGACTCTGTGTCCCCACCTAAATCTCATCGAACTATAATTCCCAGTGTTGAGGAAGGGACCTAGTAGAAGGTGACTGGATCATGGGGGTGGATTTTCCCCATGCTGTTCTTATGATAGTGAGTTCTCACAAGATATGATGGTTTAAAAGTGTGTGGCACTCCCCCACTTGCTCTCTCTCAATCTCTCTCTCTCTCTCTCTCTTTCTCTCCTGCCACCATGTGAAGAAGGTACTTGCTTCTCCTTTGCCCTTATATGATCATTGTAAGTTTCCTGAGGACTTCCAGCCATGCTTCCTGTACACCCTGCAGAACTCTGAGTCAATGAAGCCTCTTTTCTTCATAAATTATCTCATTTCAGGTAGTTCTTTATAGCAATGTGAGAATGGACTAATACACCACCATGAGGAATTAAAATTAGACATGCAGTAATAAAAATAAGTCAAATCTATTGAGTCCCTTATATTTTGGAAAATCTGCATCATTCTCTGTAACTTACATAAAATTAAATGGTCTTAACAGTAAATAACTATGTCCAAGTAGAGCTTCAAGTGCCAGCTTTATCTGATTTTAAAGTGTATGCTTTTTGCAATATGCTATGCAGCTTCTAAATATTCCTTAGCTGTAAAAGGTACAAAATACAGCATAATTTATACTTGTTTTGAATTTTTTAAAGCTACAAACTCCTATGGAGAATCTGACTTGCATTGTGGGAAGTCTGTTAGATAAAATGCATCGATGGATCCCATTGGTGGTCTCTCTGTATCTATATCTCCTATCTAGAACTGTGTAGTCCTGACCCATTTTGGCTCTGGGATGACATTACAATGTAATTTGGCCAATAGAATGCTACAGAGGTAATGTTGTGCTAGTTTTAAGCTTAGACCTCTAAGTTTTGAGCCTAGACCTTAAGATGCCGTGAATGCTTCTGATGCAATCTTAATTGCTTTCATGATAGAATTGCTTTTGCTGTGAGAACAAGCTTGACTAGCTTGCTGCAAGATGAGAGACCACATGAAGAAGAATCAAAGCATCTCAGCTAACAGTCAGCCAATACTGAGTAGCTGAGTTGACTAGCCTACCATTTATAGCTGACCACAGATATGAGGGGTCCCAGTGTCAAAACCAGATGAATTGTCCAGCTGAGCCTAGCCAAAATTACAAACCTGAAAATTATGAGCTAAATAAATACTTCTTTGAAATCACTAAGTTTTGGGGGAGGATATAAGTGGGGAAGATATACTGAAGAGGAAAATACTGAGGACTTAATTTTTCTTCTACTAACAAATGATAGAAATTATATAGAGAACTACAAACCACTTCTCAAGGAAATAAGAGATGACACAAACAAATGAAAAAACATTTTATGTTCATAGATAGGAAGAATCGACATGGTGAAAATGACCATACTGCCCAAAGTAATTTACAGATTCAATTCTATCCCCATTCCACTACCATTGACTTTACTCACAGAATTAGAAACAACTACTTTAAAACTCATATGGAACCAAAAAAGAGCCCATATAGCTAAGACAATCCTAAGCAAAAAGAACAAAGCTGGAGGCATCACTCTACCTGATTTCAAACTATGCTACAAGGCTACAGTAACCAAAATAGCTTGGTACTGGTACCAAAACAGAGATATCAACCAATGAAACAGAACAGAGGCCACCTCAGAAATAATGCCACACATATACAACCATCTAATCTTCGACAAACCTGATGAAAACAAGCAATAAAGAAAGCATTCTCTATTTAATAAATGGTGCTGGGGAAACTGACCAGCCATATGCAGAAAACTGAAACTGAACCTTTTTTTTTTTAACACCTTATACAAAAATTAACTCAAGAAATGTTAAAGACTTACATGTAAGACCTAAAGTCATAAAAATCCTAGAAGAAAACCTAGGCAATACCATTCAGGACACATGGGCATGGGCAAAGACTAAAAAACTAAAGAGCTTCTGCACAGTAAAAGAAACTATCATCAGAGTGAACAGGCAACCTACGGAATGGGTGAAAATGTTTGCAATCTATCCATCTCACAAAGGGCTAATATCCACAATCCACAAGGAACTTAAACAACTCTACAAGAAAAAAAAAAAAACATGAAAACGTGGGTGAAGGATATGAACAAACACTTCTCAAAAGAAGACATTTATGCAATCAAGAAACATGAAAAAAAGCTCATCATCACTGGTCATTAGAGAAATGCAAATCAAAACCACAATGAGATACCATCTCATGCCAGTTAGAATAGTGATCATTAAAAAGTCAGGAAACAATGAATGCTGGAGAGGATGTGGAGAAATAGTAATGCTTTTACACTGTTGGTGGGAGTGTCAATTAGTTCAATTGTTGTGGAAAAGTGTGTGGCGATTCCTCAAGGATCTAGAACCAAAAATACCATTTGATTCAGCAATCCCATTACTTATTATATATCTAAAGAGTTATAAATCATTCTACTATAAAGACACATGCACACATATGTTTATTTCAGCATTATACACAATATCAAATTTGGGGTGTAATCAACCCAAATGCCCATCAGTGATAGACTCGATCAAGAAAATGAGGCACATATACACCATGGAATACTATGCAGGCATAAAAAGGATGAGTTCACGTCCTTTGTAGGGACATGGATAAAGCTGGAAACCATCATTCTAAGCAAACTAACACAGGAACAGAAAACCAAACACCACATTTCTCATTTTGAACAATGAGAACACATGGACACAGGGAGGGGACCATCACACACTGGGGCCTGTCAGGGGGTGTGGGCTAGGGGAGGGACAGCATTAGGATAAATATGTAATGTAGATAATGGGTTGATGGGTGCAGCAAACCACCATGACACGTGTATACCTGTGTACCAAACCTGCACGTTCTGCACATGTATCCCAAAACTTAAAGCATAATGAAAAAATAAATAATCATAACTTCAAAGTATTTACCTTTACCAATTTTTTTATTTTGATTTTTTGATAATATATTCTACTTTTTGAATTATATAAGCTCTATCCAAGGATACACAAATCTTGAGGCTTTCTCAGTGTGTGTGTATGTGTGTGTGTGTGTGCATGTGTCTGCACGTGTGTGTGTGTGTTGAGAATGCATAATTTATTTTTTAAAAGATACTAGTTATTTCTTAATTAAACATGGCCATGGGATACAGTTAAGAATATAACATAAAATCTCAGTCTTCTGGGGATTTCATAGAATGTAATTTTTATTGCGTTTATTTCCCCAAAGCTATATTTTAAGCAATGGAGCTACACTTGAATATTAAGTATATAAACTTCAAGTAATGCTATTTTTATTAAAAATAGAGTCTAACATGTTTTAATTACCTAAGTCTTCTGGAATCTATGCAAGAATGCAAAAAATAAATTATGTTGCATTGTTTTCTGACTCTATCTTTTACTTCTTCTTTACTTACTGCTTTTTTCTTAAACTTGCTGCTTTTTACTTTGGGCCTGCTCCATTATTTCAAGCCAAGCTGCTATTTTCAAAATGTACCAACGAGCAACCCTCAGATGCACGATTCAGTCCAGGTGATCTGAGGCTAGCCAGTATTACCTGACTCTTACCTCAGGATTGATGAGCCTGTGATAGTAATTTATTTTAAAAATGTTATTTTAAACCACTGAGTTTGGAGTTTTTAAAACAGGAGAATCGCTAATTTATTAGATTTAACAACAAGATTTGTAGGTAAATATTTCATTACAAACAACTTTCTCCTTCAAAACTTTTTCTAGTTTATGCAGTCTCAGTTAATGTGACTATCCTCCACAGAGACTCTCTCCTCTGTTGCTTTCCCTCCCATTCTGCAACTATCATACCTACAAATTCCATTTATTCTATGTCCAATGTATGTACCATACAGTTTTAACTAATGGTATGTTCAGTGCTGCCACTTGCCGTATTTAATCTTTTGGAAATCTAGTTAGTCAATATTTCTTTTAAAATATTGGCATCACCTAACTACTGATCATAACTGCCAATTCAATCTACTGTCATTCCTACCTATACTGTTGAGCTAGTTGGGCAATAGTTTTCCGTGTTTCTGCAATTGGCACTCTATATTATATTTATAGCACAGCGGCCAAGAATAATAACTTTGTACTATAAATCAGATTATGTCAGCTTCTCAAAATGCTACATGGTTTCCCATATTTTGTGCAGCAGACACCAGACATAGATAACAAGAGAAGCATATTCATTACAACAAAAGGAAATGACAGTTTCTTTTTTTTCTTTTCTTTTCTTTTCTTTTTTTTTTTTTTTTTTTTTTTTTTTTTTTTTTTGAGGCAGAGTCTCCCTCTGTCGCCCAGGCTGGAATACACTGGGGTGATCTCGGCTCACTGCAAGCTCCGCCTACTGGGTTCCCGCCCTTCTCCTGCCTCAGGCTCCTGAGTAGCTGGGACTACAGGCGCCCGCCACCTCGCCCGGCTAATTTTTTGTGTTTTTAGTAGAGACGGGATTTCACTGTGTTAGCCAGGATGGTCTCGATCTCCTGACCTCGTGATCGGCCCGTCTCAGCCTCCCAAAGTGCTGGGATTACAAGCGTGAACCACCGCGCCCAGCCCAGAAATTACAGTTTCGATAATTAATAAGCTAAATCTAAGCTGCATTTATAGCTAGATTCACAGATGTACGCATCAATAAAGATATAGACATTTTTCCCTGTAATTGGAGACCTTCCTATTTGTATAATGAAATATCAGAGAGATTGGCTCACACAAGTTTGTAGCTGGGATATCAATGGCAAACTCATATACAATTGGGGTGTGTGGGTGGGTGCACGTGCACACTTGTGCCTGTGTAGTATATATGTATATATTCACTATACAATTATCTTTTTATGTGGAAATACTATAAGGAATCAGATAAAAGCAGATTAACAAAATGTTCTGGTTGATAGGAGGAAATGGTATTGGCAAGGCAGAAAATCCTCCTTCTTATCACCAAAAGCTTCTGATGGGGAAGACACTTGAAGAAAGCTACTAATCTAAAGTGTCATGAGTATACATAACATATAGTGAATATATCCCATAGGGGATAAAATTATCTACAGAATCTGATGCTCAAAAAGAAATGTTTCTGAAGTTCATACAGTTCCTAGTAGCAGTCTATGAATTACCTCTACAACGACATTGCAGCTGAGAACAAGTTAGGAATCTTTTAAAGAACTTGCCAAGTTATTTTCAAATTCAAAATTGCTTCATGTATTTAATTAATCTTTATAAACATACTAGATTAAGCTGTGGATGGGGATAAGAATGACATACAATAGGATGTATCCACGGCTTTTACCTTAAGTCTCAAGAATGGCCCCATTTATTAACTTTTTATGATATTAAGGCATTGGAAATATTTTAAAAGCTGCATTTTTAAAATCTCTTCCACACCACTTTCCAGACACAGTCTTTTCGTATTAGACAGAAATGGATGCAATGTAACAAGTGTGGGAACATGCCTGAATTAGCCCCGTGGTGACAGTTCTCTGATCATTTGACAAATCCTGGCCCAGGGAGTTACAATTTAACAAGTAGAGTAGTAAATATAGAAGATTCCTTTGAAAAGTGAAATCCCTGTAGAGCAGCATTTGTAAGAATCTGAAGGAAATTTACATTTCAACACATTGTTCATTTCTACTTCCCACAGAGGACTCTCACAGAACAATTGCATTTCTTACAGTTTTTCTTTTTTTGCAGTAGTTCAAGTCAATGCCAAAAGCCCTGCTGCTAAGTCACATTACCAGAATATTTTGAAAGGACACTCACACAAACTAAAGTCACTTTGTTAAACAACACTCTTTAAAATTTGGTACAATGAGAAAAAATAAAAACGTCAAGTGTAGTAAATCACGGTTCAACAGCTTCATAAATTTTAAATTTACTTATGTGATTTATAGTCATTTGGGAATACTTTTTTTCTTACTATGAAACACAAGTATAAGATATTTGTATATGCATACTAGCAGTTGTGTGCAAAAATGCCCTGAGGAGTTGCATATATGCAGATGTGGTCAGCCTTGTAAAATGTTCTTTTCAAGATTAAATTTTTGGCAATCTCTAAAGACTATACAGCATTTTTCACTGATGCTGAGTATCTATTAACATAAAAAAATAATTGCATTTCCATATGTAAAAAAATCTGAATATTGCAAAAATTTTTATCTGTGCAAAATCTTATATAAGTTAATTTCAATGTAGCAATCACTATTTCTCCCCAAATGCAATGATGCAAGTATAAATTTCCTCTCAGTATGGTTAACATTAAACTTACATTCTTTAACTATTTTTATGTCTCACTTGCCTTAAAAAACACATGATTCACATTAAATAAATTACCTGTTTTAAAACATCAAGTAAATGTACCAGATATACTCAATCTACTAAATGTACTAAATACCATAATCAAGTCATTTTAGAATACTGGATTTGAAAAAGTACAAAGAAGGTAACTACCCTAATTTCCAGAAATGCAAAAAGTTCCTCCTAATACTTAAGATATTTTTTCAGCTTCTCCTTGAACATTTTAAATCATGTAGAAATAGCTGGATCATGGAATATTTTATTACATTTTTGAATAACTGTAGCTATTTCCCAAGATACCAAGATTGTTCATATATCTAGCAAAAAACTTTAATGGTTTGTACTCATTACTCCTAGTCTGCAATGAGAATCATGCAGTTGTTCTAAGTGTGATGAAAATCTGTGTCTACAAAAAGAGGTGTAAAAGAAAATCGTAACAGCTTTATTCATAATAGATAATCCTGGGAACAACCAAAATGCTCACAAACAATACATAAACAATTTGCGTAACAGTCATACAATGGAATACTACTAGCAATAGAAATAAATGAACTAGTTCTAAATGACACAATATGAATGAATCTCAAAAATATTAATTTGGATATGAGAAACCAGAAATAGAACTGTATGATTCCATTTATATGAAGTATTAGAACTGAGAGTCTATGGTGATAAAAGTAAGAAAATGCTTGGTTCAAGGCCTGGGGAGAAAATGACTGCAAGGGGCACAGCCAAAAAATTTCTTGTTTGTGGAAATGTTATGTATTTTCACCACATACCTTTACTTCACTCGGGTTTGGGGTACATGGGTATATGCTGCTATCAAAACTTATCAAATCAAACTCTTCAGATCATTACATTTTGTCATATTTAAATTGAATCTTAATAAAAAATAAAAGTCTTAGAGGCTGCTAACAACTCAATTCTACTCATTATTGAAAAATTCTTGACATTTAGACTTACTGCCATAGTATCACCCTATTGAACAAGAGTGGTCTCTTACCTGCTTTGTTAATTTAGTAAGGCCCTCTTCTCCCTAAAACACGGACACACAAGCATATACATACACTATAGTTTATTGGCACAGTAGCAAAGCTATACTAATGAGCCGATTAGACTTCAGCTCTGAAAACATGAGGTTAATGCTGAATAAAAAATTCTGCATAATGAACTAACTCTATTGTGGAAATACATCCTTTAAAAGTAGCTGTATTTTTTCTTGGAAAGTGGAGAGAAGAGGAAGTTATTTTATAGAAAAAGAATTACAGAGAATAAAGAAACAGCAGCTCAAAAAGATTTATATATATTTTATCTCAAAAACTCTAAACCTAGTCTCTCTAAATTGATATACTTTATCTGTAAAAATCAATATTAAAATATTAACAAGGCCAGGCGTGGTGACTCAATGCGTGTAACCCCAGCACTTTGGGACGCTGAGGCAGGTGGATCAACTGAGGTCAGGAGATCACGACCAGCCTGACCAACCTGTAGAAACCCTGTCTCTACTGAAAGTACAAAATTAGCCAGGCATGGTGGTGCATGCCTGTAATCCCAGCTACTTGGGAGGCTAATGCAGGAGAATCACTTGAACCCAGGAGGTGGAGGTTGCGGTGAATCGAGATAGCACCATTGCTCTCGAGCCTGGACAACAAGAGTGAAACTCCATCTTAAAAGAAAAAAAGTAAAATAAAATAAAAAAAACCTAACATATAGCAGCTCTATAAGATTTTCACATAATTGAACAAGGCACTTCATATGCAATGCCTTGAAAATTATTAATGCTCAGTTTAGTATTACTAAGTCATAAACGTACAAGTGATTAATTATAATTATTACTTTCATATTATTATTTTATATGGCCAGTTGAATACCTTCAATGAATTTTCATTGAAGCTACTACTGTAAAAGATGTGCTGGGTGATAGAGGGAACACATGTGAAGTTTAGTAGAAGTTCTGCTTTAAAGACTTTAAAAAGTAGAGCACATTTTTGTTCTTCTCAATCAGTAAAAAATGATACTGGCCCATTTTGATTGACATCACATATATATCATTGAAATGCTGAATAAAATATTAAAATCAGCAACAATCTTTAATAAAATGTAATGAGAAATAAAAGATTAATAAGTTCTCAAAGGCCACAGGTTCTTGAGGAAACATGCAATTGGAAGCTGCCAGTATCACACTATACTGCAATATGTGTCCAGACTACTTCATTTATTAACAGAAATAAATCTATAATATGAGATGAGAGATAAGTTTTTCAGAACAATGCTTAAAATAATCAAATATATCATGATGACTGGTTCTCACAGCTATAAGATAAAAAATAGTTTTGCATTACCATTAAAAATTTGTCTAATATAAACTTATACTCCTCCAAAATGAACATATTGATTCTTTCAATACAGCTATTCATAAAATGTCTTGAATAGGTTAGACTCTAATCAAAATGCAGCTTTTTATTTTTGTGAAATGTCTCACTTAAGTATCGTGCAAACACAGTGCAATTTGGAATTATTTGTAAATTGCTTTATCCCATCTGTTAAGTACAACATTGTACATTTGGAGAGAAAGATTTGGGGGCATAACAGCTTTCTCCAACATAAGTTTCAACAATTGACAAAAAAACTTAATGATTCTTTGAGAAGGAGTAATTTAAAATTTATGAAAATAAACTGAAAGAAATGATAGAGAGCTTGCTCCCCTTCTCACAGCAGTGTTTGCTTTTGGCAAGGCAGTCTTGCAATCAGTACAGCAGGTTTCAAGGTGTTTTCACACAGATTTGTATGAGGATTCATTTTCTTCCTAGGATTGTTAATGACATCCACATTGAAAACTATAGGTATGTATGTGTGCATGCAAACTCTTTAGTTGTGGTGGGACTAGCAGTTGCTTTAGCGCACAACATTCATTTCTGCTTCAGTGATGTATCACACTAAGTGAAGACTTCAACTTTCTTTGAAAGCCTGTGTGTATTAAAGGCTGACTTTAAGCTTTTAATAAGGTGAGTATACAATTTGCAAATTTTTCCCATTTATGTAGGCATGAGGTGCCTTTTCACTCTGTTAATGGTTTCCTTTTCAGTGCAGAAGATTTTTAGTTTGCTGCAATCCCATTTGTTTACTTTTGCTTCTGTCTGTGCTTTTGGGGTCATATCTAATAAATTATGACCCATGGTAATAACAAGAAACTTTTCCCCTGTGTTTTCTTCTAGGAGCTTACAGTTTTAGATCTTATGTTTAAGTCTTTAATCTACATTAATTTGATATTTGTGTATGGTGTTAAGGTTCCAATTTTATGTTTTTACACATGGATATCCAGTTTTCCCACAACCATTTCTCGAAGAGAGACTTCCCTTACCTTATTATGTGTTGTTATCATTCTTGTCAAAGATCAGTTGACTGGGTATGCATAGATTTATTTCTGATCTCACTCTTCTGTTCCATTGGTCTATGCATAACTGTCATTATAACAATACTATAATTTTTTATTACTCTTCAAATTATAAAATAACTTTTACAGTTCAATAGCAAACTCAGAAAAATCTAGTAACTCCAATTTTTAAAGATGAACTAATAAATTGAAAAGACACTTCTTGAAAGACATACAGACGATAAATTAGTTTATATGAAAAATGTTCAATGTTATTAATCATGAAGGAAATGTAAATGAAAACCACAATGAGATATCACCTCATGCCTATCAGAATGGTTATTATTCTGAAATACACACACACAAACACGCAAGACTACAAATATTAAGAAGGATGTGGAGAAATGAAAACCCTTCCACCCTATTGGGAATGCAAAATGTACCAGCCACTATAGAAAACAATATGGGAATTTCTCAAAAAATTAAAAATAGGATTTACATATGACTCAACAATTCCATTCTTGAGTATTTAACCAAAATAATTAAAAATAAAGTCTTGAAAATATAGTACTCCCATGTTCATTGCAGCACTATTCACAGTAGTCAAGATATGAAAACAACATACATGTCCATCAACAGATGAATGGATAAAGAAAATGTACTATATACACACAAATACTATTTAGACTTAAAATAGAAAGAAATTCTGAAACATACAGTAACATGAATCAACCTTGAGGACATTATGCTCAATGAGATAACACAGTCAAATAGTACAAATATTGTGTGATTCCACTGAGATGAGGTATCTAAAATAGTCAAATACATTTCATCAAAGAGTTAAATGGCGGTTGCCAGTGGCAGTAAGGAGTGGGAATTGGGGGGTTTATTATTCAATAAAATAAAGTTTCCGTCAAGTGAGGTAAATAAATTCTAGAGAACTGTTGTGCAATATTGTACCTATTGTTCATAATGTCATACTGTACACTTAAAATTTTGTTAAGAGGGTGGATCTCATGTTAAGTGTTTATTTATATGCATATGATGCATATGATATGAAGTTTATTAACAAATAAAATATGTACACTTAAAAAATGTGGTGAGTATTTTTTATTAGTTTTAAGGCACAGTTAAAATTGAGAAAACTGATCAGTTGTACATTGAAAATATTTCTAAAAGAATTTTACTCTGTGACTGCAGGTACAGTTAAGAACTTAGGCAAATTTTATTTTTTTTCCTTTAAAAAGTCATTAAGAAAAATAATAATTTATAGGAAACTAATCTGTTGATAATCTCCTAATAACTCATCTATGAAATGGTATAAACATATAATAAACAAATGAATAAGTATTATGAGAGCAAATAGCAGTCCTATTAGCATTGGGTGTTAATTATGTTTGTAACTTATTTTATTTTTACTTACCCTTTTCAAAAACTCATTTGGGTACCATATTATAGCCTGGAATTTCTATGCTAATTGCAATCTTACAGAGGTTACAAGAACTTCCTGGTGTAGCTGGGAAGGGAAAATGCTAAACTGATGAATCCTGGCTCAGGTCAAGTATTTTCTGAATGGAAAGGTGGATCTGATGTATTGTCTTGCATTCTTTATTTCCCTTAAATACCAACCTGTTACACAGAATCACCTATATCATGCAATTTTTCATAATCTAAGCCATAATTTTTAAGGAGGAAATTGAGGAGCAGTAATAGAAAGGCAGAGACAACAAGGTATACTCTGAACAGGTTGTGAATTGAATTTCAGAGATGGTAATTGCCGATAGAAAAAATGGCATAAATGTGCTTACTATTTAAGAGTGCATAAATGAATTGTTTAGAAAACATAACATAATAGACTATGATCACAATCGGATAAATTTTTAAAACTTGATTTTTTAATGTTAATAAGAAATAAAAATTATTCTCAAAATTTTCAGAGAGTAATTGATATAAAATTATGTATGTAAGTTGAACGTATAATGTATTTTCAAAGGCTGCAGTGCTTAAAAAAATAGAAAGTCTTTTCTCCTACATATTCTGCACCTCCAATTAAACCTGTTTATCATTCTTCTGTCTGCTCACACTTCATTTACCACATTGAGTTATTCTCTATCTTGGTTTGCCACTTCACTTACATATCGGGGTGTGAGGTCATTTATGAAATAGTAGCTGAATATTAACTGTTATTTAAGAAAACATGAATAGGGATAAAATTTCCATAAAGGCACTCATGTCTATTAATAATTCAATGCAACACATGTTAGGCATATGTATACTTGCTCTTAAGATATAATTGATATAAAAAGAAATGCACATACTTAATGCATTTATGCTAAGGATGAGTTTGGACATATGCAAGCACCTGTGATACTATCACCACAATCAAGGCAGTAGACATATCTAACACCTTCCATATTTTCTTGGTGTTCCTTTTTCTTTTCTCTTTTTCTGTGTGTGTCTATATGTGGCAAGAATATTTAACATGATATTTATTCTCCTTACAATTTTGAAGTACACAATACTATATTTTTAACTATAGGTGATAAGTTGTACAACAGATCTCTAGACCTTATTTATCTCGGGTAACTAAAATTATATATTTATTGAACCACAACTGGCCATTTCTCTCACCTCCCAGTCACTGGAAGTCACTATTATATTTTCTGCTTCTATGAGTTTGACTATTTTAGATGCCTTATATAAAATGGAATCATATGCTATTTATAATTTTGTGACTGGCTTATTTCACTTAGCATAATGCCTTTCAAGTTAATCTTTGTTGCTACAAAAGGCTAATTTTCTTCCTTTTTAAAGCTTAATGATATTCTGTTATACATTCTCATTGACTGCATGTTTCACAGGTTTTTTTTTTTTTTTAATCCATTCATCTGTTGATGGACACTTCTTTGTTTCCTGTATCTTGGCTATTGTGAATAATGTGGCAATAAATACTGGAGTGCAGATACTTCTAGATTCTGATTAGAATTATTTTGGATATACATTCAAAAGGGAAATTGCTGGATCGTATGATAATTCATTTAAAACGCTTATTTTAAATAAGCATTTTTTCATTTAAAAAATAAATAAAAATGGGGAACCTTAACAGCGTTTTCCATACTGGCTGCATTATTATACTTTATCACCAATAGTATATGAGAGTTCTGTTTTTCCTACATTCTCAGCTTATCCTGTGCTTTTTTGATAATAATCATCCAACAGGAGTATGGTGGTATCTCCTTGCAGTTTTGATTTGCACCTTCCTGATAATTAATAATATGGAGCTTTTTCTAAATTTATTTATTTATTTTTGTTTGTTTGCTTTGAGACGGGGACTCACTGTGTCGCCCAGGCTGGAGTGCAGTGGCGTGATCTCGGCTCACTGCAACATCTGCCTCCCGGGTTCAAGCAATTCTCTGCCTTAGCTTCTTGAGTAACTGGGACTACAGGCACCCTCCACCACACCCGGCTAATTTTTGTAATTTTAGTAGAGATGGGGTTTCATCATCTTAGCCAGGCCAGGCTGGTCTTGAACTCCTGATATTGTGACCCACCTGGCTCGTCCTCCCAAAGTTCTGGGAGTATAGGCGTGAGCCACTGTGCCCAGTCGGATATATATGTATACACACACACACACACACACATACATATATACACACACACATATATCGGATATGTGTGTGTGTGTGTGTATACAATTATTATTATTTTTTTTTACAGGAGTTTCACTCCTGTTGCCCAGGCTGGAGTGCAATGGCACGATCTCTGCTCACCGCAACCTTTGCCTCCCGGATTCAAGCAATTCTCCTGCCTCAGCCTCTCGAATAGCTGGGATTACAGGCATGTGCCATCATGTCCAGCTGATTTTGTATTTTTAGTTGAGATGGGGTTTCTCCCTGTTGGCCAGGCTGGTCTCGAGCTCCCAACCTCAGGTGATCCACCTGCCTCGGCCTCCCAAAGTGCTGGGATTACAGGTGTGAGCCAACGCACCTGGCGTAGAGCATGTTTTCATGTACCTTTTGGCCATTTGTATGGGGAAGTTTCTGTTCAAACCCTTTGGCCATTTTATAATTAGGTTATTAGATTTTTGTTGCTTTTTATTGTTTTTGCTATTCAGCATAGGAGTTTTTATGTAGCTATTTGTTGTTTTTGCTATTCTAGGCATTTTTTATGTATTTTGCAAATTAACAACTTAACAACATATAATTTCCAAATTTGTTTTTCTACTTTATAGGTTACTTTTTCATTTTGTTGATTAATTTCTTGAGGTTGATTTTTCTCTTGCTTTTTAGTTAGTTGTAGCACCACTTGACTGTTTTTGCTTTTGTTACCTTTGCTTCTGGTAACACATTCAAAATATCATTGCCAAGGCCAATGACAAGAAACTTTTCCTCTAGAAGTTGTATAGTTTCAGGTTTTATATTTAAGTAAGTCTTCAATTAATTTTGATTTAATTATGTATGTGGTATGCAGGTTCATTTTTGTTTATTTTTGCATGTAGATATCCAGTTTTCTCAATATAATTTCTCAAAGAAATCACCTACTGATAGTGTATTTTTGGCACCCTTATCAAAGATCAATTCATCATATATTCATGGTTTATTCTGGGGCTCTCTGTTCTGTTTCATTGTGAATGAGTTAGCAGTATTTACTTATTTGTTTATTTATTTATTATTATTTTGTTTGTTTTTGAAACAGGGTCTTGCTCTGTCATCCAGTTTGGAGTGTAATCACTCAATTATGGCTCACGGCATCCCTGACTTACTGGGCTCAAGTGATCCTCAGCGTCACAAGCAGCTGGAACTAGGGGCGTCCACCACCATGCCTGGCTAATATTTTTATTTTTTGTAGAGACAGGGTCTCGCCTGTTGTCTAGGCTGGTCTCGAACTTCTGGGAGCAAGTGATCCACTCTACCTCTCCCCCGCAAAATGCTGGGATAACAGGGGTGAGCCACTGTGCCTGGCTCTATTGGTATTTACGTAGAAGAAAAAACACTGGAGATACTGTGATATTTTAAATATGTGCATTTTACATATCCATATACATTACTGACTACTTTTATTGCTTTCTGTTAGTTGTTAAAAAATTCTTTTTGCTTTAAGAAATTAAAAGTGAAGTTTGAGAGCAGGCAAGGCACAGAATCAAGGCAGATTTTGAACTTCCATCCTTGTTTATACCTTGAGAGAGAAAGTGGAACATATTGTATCAATGTTAGCAATCTTCTCAGGTAGATTATACTTAATTAAAATCTGATTGATTTTCATTAACTAAAGAAAGTTGAGATCATCAGAAGAAAATTTGGTGAGACACAAATATTTACAGAACAAATATACATGTTGACCATCCAATCACATGTGAGGTCAGAAGGAGTTTCAGCCAATCGTTGGGTATTATAGTGCCATTTACATTCATAACTCTATTATGGCGATGAGCATAGCATGGATTAGCTTGATGCAATTCAACATTCAGACATGATACTGATTCCACACTTGTCAAGCCACCTTTTGCTTATTATTTGACTTCCTAGTGTTTCTGATTTTAAAATAATATGCTAATCATACTGCTTAGTTTTCTGGTCTGTTGAAATAATTACATTTTCCAAGATAAAGCAAAAAAATGATATGATAATTTTATACATTACTATTCTGAGCTTGCATAAAATGAGAACCCTTGTGAGAATCAGGTCCTCTCTTGTGCTGAATCACATTGAGCATTAGGAATGGTATAATGATAGATCACTATGAAAATGCCCCTACATAAACTTTCTAGAAATGAATAGTTTAACTTTACAAAGCATCAGCTCTCTGGATTGCTAAATGTGCCCTCTGCTATATATAGTACTTCAGTATCTTACTGAAATGTAAAAAATCTGTAAGTTCCTCTCTCAATTGGCATTTTACTGGCCAAAATGGTCTGTATAATGATTTACTCAACAATATTTATTAAATATGTACTATGCATGAAATGTGTGGTAAATAGAAGAGCAGTGAACAAATTAGACGTGGTCTTTGCCAGCAAGAAACATCCAGTTTATTGACTAGAGATGCAAATTACACTGTAATGTTATGATGTAGGATATAGATAAGAGAGGCAGAAAAGCCACAAAGGAGTCTCTAGATTTGCCTGAGGAAGTCAGGGAACTGTCTCCTTACAAAGAGATTAGTATATAAGGACAAGTAAGAGATATATATGAATGGGTATTTCAAGTCAAGGACATTTTCAAAGCCATAATACTTTGCAGAAATAAAAAGTGCTTTAGTTTGTCTCCTTTAAAGTGAAATAGGAATTAAAAATACACTCAAGGTATAATTAAGGAAACTCAAGTGTGTGAAAGGTGTTGTGTACCATGCTAAATGGAAGATATTATCTTAGACAATGGGCAGTTTTGTCTACAGTGGTTGTAAAATATTTGGGCAAAATCATGGAGAAAGAATTAAAGTCTAGATGATTATTAAAAGGGTCTGAATTTTAAAATTTGTTTAATATGAATTCATGCTAATATTTGTATGTTTGGTTTTTTTTTCTTCATAGCTACATTATAAATGTGAGGACAGTATCCATATATTATTATTTTATTTATTGTTTATCTCTTGTGCAATATAATTTTTTAGTAGCAGAAGCTCAATCTATACTTTGTATTTTATGACTAATTAAATAACCCACCATATTAAAAATGATGATTTAAATATTCCAAATTATGGAAGCATGAATTGATCACAAATATTAAGACCTTTTTATCCTTACTAAAAAATTCCATAGAGAGCAACTTAGTCGGCTTGGGCTGCTATAACTAACATAAACTCTGTGGCTTATAAACAATGACCATTTATTTCTCACAGTTCTAGAGGCTGGGAAGTCCAAGATTAAGGTGTCAGCAGATTCAGTGTTTGGTGAGTGCCTACTTTCTCATAGATGATACTGACTCCATCCTCACATGGCAGGGCAGGAGAGCTCTCCTGAGCGTCCTTTATAATGGCACTACTCCCATACATAAGGATTCTTTCTTCAGAACCCAATCACCTCCCAAAGCCCTCACCTCCTAATATTATCATGTGGAGAGGTGAGGATTTTAATAGCAATTTTGGAAAACACAAATGTTCAGACTGTTACAAAGATTTTTTCAAGAACTGACTTATTGTATTCAGTATATGATTTAATTAATAAAAACAATGTTTACATACACATTAAATATTACAATTCTATATAAATTAAAATATGTCCCTTTCATTGTTGACTGTATATCGTCATTAGGAAATAAGAATTCGGGAGACAATAAACATAAACCAAAACAGTGCTGTAGATATTTTTAATTGAACAATTGGTTGGTAAAGTCATCTACAACTTAAACATAGAAGAAAGCAGACACATGCTTGTTGTTGTTGTTGTTGTTGTTGTTGTTGTTATTGTTGTTGAGACGGAGTCTCGCTCTGTCGCCCAGGCTGGAGTGCAGTGGCTGAATCTCGGCTCACTGCAAGCTCCACCTCCCGGGTTCACGCCATTCTCCTGCCTCAGCCTCCCGAGTAGCTGGGACTACAGGCGCCCCCCATCACGCGCGGCTAATTATTTTGTATTTTTAGTGGAGACGGATTTCACCGTGTTAGCCAGGATGGTCTCGAGAGACACATGGTTTTAAGCAGACAGATGACAAATAAGAAGGTAGTTAGAAGGATAGTTTACCTGATAGGTAGATGAATCAAAGGATGGACACACACATACATATACTAAAACATTGTAATTCTGGTAGGAAGCGTGTGTTGATCACATCATTATCTACAAAATCCTGTCTCCTCTCTCAATGTCTCTGGAGCGAGGGTGAGAGAAAGAATGTTATCTAAATATCAAGTGATCTAAACATGTTCCTTACGCTAAGCTTATATGCTTATGAGTCAGAATCAAATTTGCTCCCCAAAATCTCACAAAACAACATTTAAGAATACTGTCAGATTTGTATCAATTGACGGAACATCTAGTTATTGAGAATCTTAGGTCATTATTATTGTTTAATCAACTGATGTCGTAGGGCTGGTAATGTATTGTTTTTAAAAGGTTGGCAGATGCCTTGATTATAACATATACAGTCACGCGCCACAAAACATTTCAGTCAGCAACAAACTGCATATACGACAGTGATCCCATTAAATTTCAATACAGCTGAATATTTTCTATTTTAAAATAGAAATTAAAAAAAATTTAAACATAGGAACTTAAAAAATTTTTAAATATAGCAGAAAATTTTATATTTTAAAAATTCCTAGTGATATAATAAATGCTATAATGTTGTAGTGCAATATATTGTTCATGTGTCTGTGGTGACACTGTATAAACAAACCTACTAGGTATCAGTCATATAAATGCACAGCACATGCAATTATGAACAACAATAGCCAATACTTGGTAATGATAAAATGGCTGTTATGGTTTATGTATTTACTATACTATACTTTTTATTGTTAGAGTATACTTCTACTTATATAAAAAAATGAAGTGTATGCCAGCCTCAAGTAGGTCCTTCATGAGGTATTTCAGAAGAAGGTATTCTTAGGATAGAAGGTGATGGTTGCATGTGCATTATTTCTCCTGAAGACCTTTCAGTGGGACAAGATATGGAGGTAGAAGACAGTGATATTGATGATTCTTACTGCTTGTGTAAGACAAGCTTTGTTTTTTATGTAAGCCTAGTGTGTGTGTGTGTTAGTTTTTAGCAGAAAAGTTTACAAAGTAAAAAAGTAAAACAAAATAAAAATCTAAAAGTAGAAAATAGTATATAGAATAAGGATATATGAGAAAAATACTTTTGTATGGCTGAACAACATGTTTGTGTTTTAACCTAAGTGTTATTATAAAACAGCCAAAAGGTCACAATTATTAAGTAGTTTATAAAGTAAAAAAGTGACAGTAAACCAAGGTTAATTTATTATGAAAGGGAAAATATTTTTAAAAAATAAATGTAGGGTAGTATAAGTGTACAATGTTCATATAAAATCTACAATAACGTATAGCAATGTTCTAGGCCTTCACATTCCCTCAGTGACTCATTTATACCATATTCTTACTGCTCCTTTTCTAATTTTTATTTTCTGATTCATTTTCTTCAGTATGGTGCTATATTTCAAAAATCGTTTTCAAATTCTGTGTATGATGGGATAACTTTAATTTTACTTCACCAGGGTCCTCACAGGCTAGTTTTATGTGTGTGTGTTTGAATACAATGCACACTTCCCTGAACTCTGATATAAACCCTGGGTCTTCTGATTGCTGCCCTTGAATTTAAAAGAATTACAGTCAAAAAGAAACACAACTATGTTACATATAATTTTTTGGTATAATCTTTTTTACCAATAAGTGCCTATTTTAATATATGGTATTATATCCTTTGTGGCTATTTGGATTACATTTTTTGATCTCCATGAATTTTTGTACTCATTACCATAGTGATCCCTATCCTTTGAACACTGTCCTCAATGAGAAATAAGTGTAAATACATCAACTCGCTATTTTTTTACTATGCTTTTTCCCTTTTAGCCTTTGTTACTGAAGGACATGCTGACCTATCTACCCAAATAGAAAAATAAAATAAAATAAAAGAAAGAAAGAAGAGGAAAAAAAAGATCCTGAGGCTGGACTACATGGTCAAACATTATTAGTTTTGGGAGCTTGAACCCTGGCTTTAGGACAAGTCCTTATATCCTTAGAGATTCCAATTTTATCATATGTCACGACAATTATAAAGCCAGTATGCAAAGGAATGTTTACTTCAGTGACATGAAAAAAAAAAAGAACCTAAGTCAGAGTGTCAGAGATCAGAAGAAACTTGTAGCCCAAATGTAAATAGTTCACTAAGTACTCCTTACCAAAACTCTAATTTTCAACGTTGTTGTCCTTGACCTACAGAGCACGTAGCTAAAAATGTATGAAAAGCTTTGCTCTGATGCTGACCAGAGCAGAATAATGCCTCTAAAGCAGTTTCAAAGTGAAAAGAAGAAAGCAATAAGCACAGTGGTTGGTAGATTGGAGACTGTGGGAATATACACTCAAAGGAAAGCCTTCGTATCCAAATGAAGAGAAATGAGGAAACAGCACTGCAGACAGGCCCTGGTGTAGCTAGATCTGTTTTGACTCAGCTTATTTTCCCCATCACTGAGAAGGGACAGCTGTACCATCAATCATAGTCAGATCATTTTTTCTCTGTTAAATAGACAACTTGTCAGGTAGGTAACTAAATGGATGTTATGCTCCTACAATGTCACTTAGGAACAGAATCAACACAGTGAGCGTGGCTTTCACAATACAACATTTCATTACTAAGACGGTAGCAGTTTCAAATAAAACTCCGAGGGCAATTTCCCAACAGCCATTCAGTGAAGTCAACATCAGTTGAACTTTAGCAGAATGGAAAATGTTACTTCAACAAAAAGTCGACCTGATTGAAATAGTTTCCCTAGTAGCTTATTTATTCACACAGAATACTTATTAGGGGCACCCTGCATTGTTTTAAGAGGGTCAGAGTTAAATCCATACTTTAAACATAAAACTAAGCTATTAAAAATCAGATGGAGCTTGAAATGAGTATTGAGTTTAAACTGTGCCATGCCAGCAACGTGTTTCTAGGGAGAGGTTTACATTAAAGTACATTTTGCTGCCTATATGTGTCTTGAGAAATGACTATTTGATTTTGTTACCAATTTTAGAAGTAGAGCATCTTCTATGGTACAACTCGTATTGGGGCAGTTCAAAACTTCTTCAAAGAAACTTTCTTGAATGAGTAGATGACATCTTAAGCTCTTTTGTATAGTTTATAGTTTTGAAAATTGTAAATATTTCAAAAACTTTTTATTTCTAAAGGAAAAATAAAACTGTGGCATTGACTATTTCATCAAAATATATTTATCTGTTAGGTAGATACTATGCAAGGAAGCTAAAAATCTCCAAAGGAAATAACAGTCATGTGTACTTAACAATGGGGATATGTGCTGAGAAATGCATCATTAGGCAATTTCCATTTCATTATTGTGCAAATAACATAGTGTTTACTTACACAAATCTGGATGACATAGCCTAGTATATAAGTGGACTATAGGGAATACCCTATTGCTTCTAGGCTACTAGCCTGTCCAGCATGTTACTGTAATAAATTATATATACCATTGTAACACAATGGTAAGTACTTGTATATGTAAATGTTATCTAAACATAGAAAAGGAACAGTAAGAATATGGTATAAATGATTATACCAAGGGCATATACCATATATTAAAATAGGCACTTATTGGTAAAAAAAATTATACCGAAAAATTATATGTAAATATAAAAATTAGAAAAGATAAACTAAGACAGTGTATTGTCCTATATCTCACTTGGACTCCACTGGACAACTGCAACAAAGAACATCACGAAAGAATATTTGCAAAAGCATCCCTATTTGCAAAAATCTCAAACAAAATTAACACACTTATATTTTTGTGAACCTTATTAGATCAATATCTGTAAACATAGCTTCTGACTTTTGAGTTAACTATATTATTTATTTACAAATGAGAGACAAATAGAAAGAATACCTTGTGTTGTCTTCCCTAGGCAACACAGAAAACCCGTCCAGAAGCAGTAATCTTTATAAACAAAGAGACAGATAAAAATGAGGGTTACCAGGTGGAATATGCCCTTGATTTGTGAAAATATCCCAAGCAATATTGCCATAAAAGTGAATGTATTTTTCATCCAAAATGAAAAATCATATTCTTTCTAGTTACCCTAGCCTTAGGGGCCCATATACATTAAATCATTCTTCATCTTTTATTGGTATGAAAAATAGGTAGCACTTAAGTTTTACAATTTTTAGTCGTGTTTTTTTTTTAATATCAACATATATGGTTTGTTTTAGGTAATACAAATACATCAATGAGAAACAAGATGAAGCCTTTTCCTTGAGATGCATATTTTAGTTGAGGGAGATATAGCAAACATGAAAAAAATGAATACGTAGTTTGCCAGATAATGATAACATTATAATGAAAAAGGTATCATGAATGGGGAAAGTATTGAAGTATATTAATGATTTGTGTAAGCATGGTACTATTATTTATAAAGTGATTGAGAATGTCCTTTATAATAAGTTGATATTAAGACAGTGAAGAAGTAAGCCATATTTATATACAGGGAATACCATACTAACAAGAGGAAACAGACAATTAAAAGGACTTGGGGTGAGGGAATTCTTGTCATGTGTGAAAAACAATGAAAAAGTATGGCAAAGGAATTCCTGAATCTAATTATTCCTGAAGAACCTATTCTCCCTGTTACCTGCATGTAATATTGTTTGGAAGGCACAGGACGTTGGCTGGGCACACTTTACTGATGCTCCATTTTTTCTACAGGTTTTAACACAAAAATTGTTCTCATACATGAGTCAAGGGCATAAAGGGATAATAAAGAACATGTAATTAAACTGTGATACTGCAAATGATGAGCTTCTACAGAGGTAAAATTCGACATACAGTCTTGTTTTGAATCACTCTTCCTCTTTGTAGGTGATGTGCTTTTCATCATGGGCTGCCACACTCTTTGAGAGGACTTGCCTAACTTGAGAATTACTAAAATCTTTGGAACTCATTGCAGCAGAATTAGTAGCCATTGTGTGGGCAGCTTAAATGAATCTCAAATTGAGTCTCTTATTATAAAGGCTTTTCTTTAACTTAGTTGTTTCTCCCGTACTTCCTGTTACAAGTTAAACTGGTAAAATGTGATGCACTGAATTCAAGATATGGGCTGACAGAAAGGGCCCTTCTTTGAGTTTGAACTTTAAGCAAGCGACACCCCCAAACCCAATAGATTAGTATTTTTAAGTCTTTCTTTTCTATTGTATGTTTTTTATTTTGAAATTTGTTAGTTAATTATTTACTAATTCATTCAACCAATTTCATACATTTTTCAAATATTTACCATGTGCCCAGCTTAGGGTGAGTTTGAGTATAGAGGGTTGAAGGAGATTTTAAAAATCCAGCAATTTAAAAAAATATTTTTCTAAGATGATCATATTTATATATTCTACAGAAGTGGAGATTTATAATTTTAGCTGCAACATATGAAGAGCTTAGAATTCATCACTCCCACTCTTACAAGAGAAAATTGGACAAACTAAAATCAATGACTTTTCTTGGACCACTTAGAGAACTGAGGCTACAGGGCACACTAGATTCCTTAGAGTCGCAACCAAGATAATCTTACCTGGGACAAAGTACCTTAAGCTACATACTGGTAGAAAGAGTAAAATTGAAATTTTGACACATTTATGGAGTTTGAGTGCATACTAGCATGAGAATTAAAACAATGAAAACAAAACAAAAATACTCCTGAAAGTCATAGTCTTAGGGAAGGGCAAGACTTTTCAAACTTTGTTCCCTGGAACATCACCTGGTCCCTGTAGTTCAAATCTGAAGACCTCTCTTACAACTTTGGTAGGAGAAGGGGAGGAGAAATCATTGCAAAATACCATATATACTTCTTTTTAGCAAAGGCCTACTATTCTGGAGAAAAGAATTTGCAGTGCTTTCTCCCAGTTAGGGAGAAGAAAAGCTCTCCTATTAAAACCTTCCAGCCTTCCTATATTATCTAAAAGGTAGAAAATCATCAACAAGGGTCATAGTTTCAAATAAATATGTTGGGAATATGGCCAAATAAATATATTGGGAAAATGCAGAGGTTAGAAGGAAAAATCAACAAATATAATACTGAAGTAAAGGGTTAAAAATATTTAAAAGTCTTTATTTTTAGAGCATTTTAAAATTCATGGTTAAATGGAGCAGTGTTCCCATATACTTCCTGCCTCTACACATACACAACTCTTCAATTATTAACATCTTGCATTGCAGTGATGTATGTGTTATAACTGATAAAGCTGTATTAATATCATTATCACCCAAAGTCCATTGTTTACATTCAGGTTCACTTTTAGAGTTGTACATTCTGTGGTTTTTGACAAATGTATAGTGATATTTAACTACAATTGTAGTACCATAAAGAAAAGTCTCATTGCTCCAAAAATTCTCAAAATACCATTGAAGATCACAATTCCAAAAATGAGTGTATGAAAAAATGATGCTTTAATTGGAAGTTTACAGAATGTACTCATTTCTCCTTACCTTATCATTACAGAAACAGGGCTCCATTACAATAACAGTGGATTATGGAGGAAGCACCTGCAATAGTTTTTCCAAGGAGGAGTATTTAGGGGTTCCCAAAGTCAACAGGTAAGACAAAAATAAAAGTACTGAAAAAATTTGAAGTCTGTGACAGGTATAGCTATCGGAAACATTAGACAGAGATCACTGATAGCCATATTAGTGTTGTCACACAAAAGGCCAATTAATTTCAGTTCACATTACACATATGTGTCATTTACAACAAGATGTTATAAGAATGCCAACAGGCAAGAAAACCAACAGTGTAGAAATATACCAAACATCAGAATCAGACTACTGTAAAAGACATAATTTGGTATTAAATAAGAAATTGAAAATAATTAACGGAAAAATAAACAACATAAAAATAATAGATGGGGAAGGTAAGCAGACAGGGGAATATTCTAAGAAAGATATCAAAAAGAAGTACTAGCAACCAACACACTGCAACAGAAATGAAATGAAGAAATATCTTTGATGAGTTCATCAGTAGGATTAATATGGCTGAGGAGAGCATCAGTGAGATTCAAATAGAAAATTCCCAAAATTAATTAAATAGAAAATTCCCAAAATTAAAAATTATAGTGGGGAGAGGGAAAGAATGGAATCTCCAAGAACTATTGATGAGTTCCAAAAGGTGTAATTGGAATGTCAGAAAGATAAGAGAAAATAAGTCAGAATTAATGTTTGATTCGTAATGGCTAAAAGCCTTCCAAATTTAATGATGGATACAGAAAGCTGTCTCTAAAACAAGCAGGATAAACAGCAAAATGAACGTGAAACATAAAAACTTGGTGTATGTATTAGTTTGGAGGGCTGGCATAACAAAGTACCATAGACTGTGGGGCTTAAACAAGAGAAATTTGTTTTCTCAGAGTTCTGGAAATAGAACTCTGAAATAAAGGCGAGATTGGTTCCTTCTGATGACCATGATGGAAGGATCTATTCCAGTCCTTTCTTTTGGGCTTACAGAGAGTTTGCTTCTCCTTGTGCCTTCACATTATCCTTTCTTTATTGATGTCTTTTAAAATTCCCCCTTCTTATTAGAGCACCAATTATATTGGATTACAATCCACCCTAATCACCTCATTCGAACTTAATTAGCTCTGTAAATTTTTTTTTCTCCAAATAAAGTCACATCCAGAGGTACTGGGGTTTACAGGTTAAACATATAAACTTGGAAGGTGGGGCGGGGGGTGGGAATTTAACCTATAACTACCTACCATATTCAAATTGAAAGAAACCAAAGACAAAGAGAAAAATCTTGTAACAAGCCAGGGGTGGGAGGATACTTTACTATAAGAGAACAAATATGAGAATTACAAGACATTTATTGTCAAAAATTATAAAAATACACAGAAAATATTTAATATTTTGAATAAAACCCATAGAATTATATAGCCAAAAAATTATTCTTCAAAAGTGAAGTAAAAATAAAGCGTTACTCAGACACTCAAAAATAAGAAATTTTATCACTAGCAGACCTGCCACACAATAAATGTTAACAAAGTTTTTTCAGCTGAAGACAAATAAGAGTGGCCATAAATGAATCTGCATATAGGATTGCAGAGCATCAAAGACAGAATAGGTTTAAAAAGTACTTTTCTGGTTCTTTATTTGTCTAATGATAATTGTTTATTAAAAACTATAATGGAAATGATACACTGAATGATTCCAGTATATGAATAGATGAAGTGAATGATAGGAATTTCACAAGGGACAGAAAGTAGCACTTTGGGATGTTCTGTTATAAGATATCTATACTCTATGTGAAGTGGTACAGTATTATTTGAACAAGGAATTTGTTACTTAAAAAAAATGGATATTGTGAACGCTAGGGCAACCATGATAATTTTTAAATATGATTGGTAGGCTAAGAGGAGATAAAATGAAATTATATAAAATTCTCAATCAAAATCATAGAAGTCAAAAAATAGGAGAGAAAAATAAGAAACAAGGAAATAAAGCAAACAATAATAAACAGTCACAAACATGATAATTATTTATCCAGCTATATCAACAATTACTTTGAATGTGTATAGTCGAAATATATCAGCTAAAAGATAGATCATAATTGTGGATTAATAAAAGAGACCCAAATATATGTTGTCTAAAATAAGTCAAATTGAAATATAAACATTCAGATAAATTAAAATAAAGGAATGGTGAAAGATATACCATGATAACCTTAAAGTTAAAAACCCTAAAATAACAATATTAATTTCAGAAAAAACGGGGGATGTTGTATTAAAAGTAATAGCAAAAACTGCAATTACTTTTGCACCTACCTAAGATAATGATGAACAGTGCAATTATCGAACAAGACATAACAATTGTAAAAATACATGCGTCTAACAAAGTAACATGAACATACATGAGAAAAAAACACTAGAATTGTAAAAAGAGATGTAACTGCTACTATAGCGAGCAACATCAACACTTCTCTGTCAGAAATTAACAAATTAAACAGGAAATAATATTCAGTAAAGATATTCAACAAAAGCAGTTTTTTGGGGAAAAATCCTTGAAACAAATAATAGTCAAGCATCCTAAACTAAATTTTTTTCTCAGTAATATTAAAATAAATATAATTATACAGCATTATCTATTATAGATAATTATTGAAGCAAATATATGGAGGAAAAAAGTGGATATTAAAATAATGTCCATCTACCATTTCATATAGTCATTTAGAAGGGTACAAACTTTGGGGTGCATATTTTTCTTTGCAACAAATAAAATTCAAAGAATGATTAAAAAGTAAGGCATAATAATTATACATATATATGATTTTTTCTAAATAACATACAATTTTATAGAAATTTAATATGTCCAGAGATTGCAATTTTATATATCCTAACTATCTATAGACATCAAAATACTTTCAATTTAATATGTACATTTTATTGAATGATTATAAACTTTTAACATTAAAATTATCTATTTAATTTGTTAAATAGACTGTTTCTGCATTCAGTAACCGAATCATGAATGGTTCATTAATTAAAATTGTTTTCCTGAAAGTGTTACTACAATTATTGTTAATTGTACTAGTTTATATTGGTAAATTATGAGTGAGTATTGAAAGTGAAAACTGAGAAGACATTAAATTCAGGTACCTGTATTCTATGTCAAAGAACTTACTTTTCTTTGATATGACTTCAAAAGTCTTTCATCTTCATACTTCACTGAGAGTTAAAACGATGTCATAGTTTGAGTGGAAATGTAAGTGACAGGTCTAATAAATTACCAATATCCTTCTTACTACACTCCCCCTCATTTTTGACTGTGAAATTTCACTTCCTATTAAAATTTATATTCTTCATAGTTGAATGGCAGTAACAGATTTTCTCTGAGTTGTATCTGCTTTAGAGATGAGCTATGCCAAAAATTCTACTACTGAAAAATTCCGCTCATCTTTTCCTTGGAGGAGCATAGATTTGTCAACATTTTAGGTTGATTGGATCAAGTCTCTAAAGTCTCTAATGATTTGATAAATTACCTTTCAAATAACACACTCACAATATTCTGGACCATTGTATGGATGACAGGCTTCTCTACAAATAGTAAGTTTATGTACTTCTTTCTCTTCTTGAAATTTTAACAACTCATGATAGAAGATAAACTGAAACCAGTATTAAATACTCACTAGAGGGAGTGAGGTTGCAGTATCTAGACCTCTAGATAAACGGTTTTAGTGTTTTACAAACTGTTTCTTGCAAAATCTATTTATTGGACCTCAACCAACATTATAAAATAAAATAGAATAGAAAATGATGGTATGAAATAGAATACAATTCAAATCAGAATGTATCACATCTAATCCATCTCAGTTTGTTTTCTTGGTTTAGGTATGCATGAATATCTATTGTATACATATCTAATGGTGTGTACTTTGGGTTGTAATGTAAAATACATTTTCTTACTATGAGTTGTAGACAAAAAATTTTTAAGCCATTGCTCTGTATCATGTGCTATACCTCTAGCCTTTGCTCATTAGGCCTAAAATAAATTAGAAGAACAAGTTGCTCTAGAAAACAGATATTAAAACAATATATAAAGTGCTAAATATTCATCAATTTTGTATTTTCTGGGAACTGCTTTTGTATAATATAGTAGGAGAAGTAAGGAAAGTTTTTTAAATGATAATACCCACGAACATATCTTGGTCTAGTAAACACTTCTATGAATAGCATGAGGTATTACAGATAAAGTTTTCATTCATGTAACGTTTTATGAAAATAAATTTATCTTTCTGAATTTCAATATATTAGGCACCCTATAAGAATATTTTTTTCTTGCTGCATGAGAAACTCATCAGATATTTAAAATAACAATATTGAATGACACTGCATAAAACTTCAATAAATATATTTGCATGTGTATTTAAATTTACACATACAGTTTATCAAGAGTAAGCACCATTTTGATTAAGGCATTGACATCTTTTGGTATACATCTTTTTAATAACTAGTTATTACTACTATGCAAGGCAGCAGATTTCTTCACCTAAGATTATATATCTTTCTGTCAATATAAACCAAATTCTAAACTGTTGCCAACGTGAAGTTTGTTAAGTGTGGTGGTAAACCCATTGGAATGAAACTGAAAGAACTGCATGCAATTCTCTAATTGAAAGAAATCATTCAGGCAAATGTAAATTTGAGGAAGAGCTAAGTTTTATTCAAATGGTGAAAAATGTGTTCAGAATCATAAAAAAAAAATCAAGGCTAAAGGTATGTGATTTACCAAATACATAACTAATTTAAAATATTAGAAAAACTATATTTTAAAATATATATATTGTTTAGTTTGCTAAGCTGTAAGACAAGAATCAGTCCAGGAACATTCTGGCTATTATTATCAACATTAATATGATCATGTTAATATTAGGTATCAATAATTATATTAAATTAACTTTAATATTATTCAGAAATTTGCAATGTTTCTCATTCATTTTGAATTAAATTTTACTGAGGAAACAAAAAGTCAAACTAAAAGTATTAGTTTTTCCTTCACAGATACAGTAATCATTTTTACATGCAGAAGTTTGTTTGTTCTCTAACAGTTTTTGTTTTGTTTTATTTTGTTTTGTTTTGAGATGGGGTCCTGCTCTGTTACCTAGGCTGTAGTGTAGTGGCACAACCTCGACTCACTGCAATCTCTGCCTCCCAAGTTCAAGTGATTCTCCTGCCTCAGCCTCCCAAGTAGCTGGGATTACAGGCGCCTGACACCATGTCCAGCTTTTTTTTTTTTTTTTTTTTTGTATTTTTACTAGAGATGAGGTTTTGCCATGTTGCCCAGGCTGGTCTCAAATTCCTGATCTTAAGTGATCCGCCTGCCTCTGTCTCCCAAAGTGTTGGGATTATAGGCATGAGCCACCGCACCTGGGCTTCTAATCAGTTTTAATAAAATGTTCTAGTTGAAACAAGTGTATATAATTAATATTACCATTTATTATGTAAACATTTTAGAAACTCATATACCAAGATAAAGTTATTAAATTCAAATGTATATATATACAAATATATATATTTGATGAATTATAATTCTTTTAATTCTTCCATCCTGCAAAATAAATTAGTAGAGAAGAGGGCAGTATTAGTTTTCAGACATGACACATTTATAGTTGTGCAGGCTAAGTCAAGTTATTTGACTTACCTAAGCCAGAAAATTCGTATGTATCAATGGCAGTCCTCATATAACCTATCCCATTGTCTATTGTAACAGTTAGATGAAATAATGCGAAACAAATATTTAGAAACATTTGTACAATGTGAGAGACAAATACATATTACAAACTATTACTATAATTGCCATGGATTTTTTTGTGTATGTAGTTACATGTAATTTTATTTTTTAATATTGTGTGCTTCTGTTTTGATCAAGTGTACTTTGCATATTCATAATTTTGTTTATTTGATTTCCCTTTGAGAAATAAACAGAGAAAGGGTTTCCTTCTCTGTTTGTGCTATCAAAAGAGAAAGAGTTGAAGTCCACCCAAAATAATTTGATATCTTCATTATACCTATTAACTTTATGTGTGGGAATATGTATAATGATTATGTCCAATATTACTTTTATTATCAGATTAATGTATTGACTTATCTACTACATAATGATAATCTGAGGAATTTCACCTTCCATATGCATGATGATGTGGACTTGGGGAAATTTATGGCCAACTGTGTTTTTACAATATGATTACCTTCCTTAGGTATTGTTACTTGACCTGTTGGAGGAACCCTGACTGAATTTTATCCAGTGAGTAATCTTCCCAGGAACTGTGAATTGAGACCAAGAAACAATATATGCTTGGGTAGCTTGACCAGCAATACATAACTTTAGAAGCTTGAATATAAGAAGTGTATATGTATGTGAGGTGTGGAGTATGTGTAAGTATATATTTACATATATGTATGTAAAAAAACCCAAAAAAACAAAAAACAAAAAAAAAAAAAACAACTTTGTTGCCTGAAGAAACAGAAGACTCTTTTCCAAGTAGAGTAAATGAAATGGAGTTGATGATCCGGAAGTTACAAACTAGAGTTTTTATATGGCCATTTAAACTGAGGTTCTGGTATGATTCTGAGAATAGTCCTATTCTTTTCCTTCTATTTTAAGAATCATCCCTGTATCCTTAAAATTTACTCCAACTTTAGCTTGATCCAATTTGATTCTGTTTTTGCAAAGCAAATAGAATGTCCAGATAGAAGTGTCCTCTTTATACAGTAATCTAGGAGTTGACAAACTTTTTACATAAATGTAGAAGTAGTAAACATTTCAAAATTTGCAGACCACATCTTTTCTATGACAGATACTGAACACTGACAATGTCACACAAATGTTAGCCATAGATGATACTTAAGTAAATGGTTATGTCTGTGTTACAATAAAACTTAATTTATGAATACTGACATTACTTTAACATAATTTGTATGTGTCACAATATATTATTATTGTTTTGAATTTTTTCTAATTGTCAAAAAGTACAAATGAAAACAAATATAAAATCATCAGACATATGAACCACACAAAAATAGGTGGCTTTTATGGAAAAATACAGCCTCTGAAGATTGAGCCAGGAAGAAATAAAAATCCTTAACAGACCAATAATGAATAATGAAATGTAAACAGTAATAAAAAATCTCCCAATGAAAGAAACCCAGGATCAGATGGATTCATAGACACATTTAACCAGAAATACGAACAAGAGCTTTTACCAGTCTTACTGAAATTAAACAACAACAACAACAGCAACAAAAGTGAGAAGGGATGACTCTCTAACTCATTCTAAAAAAAGGAAGATCACCGTGGTATGAAAATCAGTTAAGCACCAACCAAAAAAGAAAACTTTAGGCTGACATCACTGATGAACATAGATTAAAAATCCTCAACAAAATACTAGCAAACCAAATCCAGTAGCACATCAAAGATAATAAATACATCATGTTCAAGTGGGTTTTATTCCAGGGCCGTACAGATGGTTCAACATACACAAATCAATAAATGTCATTCACCACATAAACAGAATTATAAAGAAAAACCATAAGATTATCTCAATAGATGACTAAAAAGCATTCGATAAAGTTCAACATCCATTCGTGATAAAAACCCTCTACCATCTATGCATTAAAAGAATGTACTTCAAAATAATAAGAGCCACAAACCACAAACCCACAGCTAACCTTGTACTTAATGGGGAAAAGTTGAAAACATTCCCCCTAAAAAGTGGAACAAGACAGAGATGGCCACTGTCACCATTCCTATTAAACATTGTACTGGAGCAATCAGGCAAGAGAAAGAAATAAAAGGCATTCAAATATGAAAAAAGGAAGTCAATTATCTCTATTCACTGAGGGTGTGATTTTATACATAGAAAACTCTAAAACCTCATCCAAATGACTTCCATACTTAATAAATGATACAAGATCAACAGCAAATATCAGTAGCATTTCCATATAACAATAATGTTCAAGCTGAGAATCAAATCAAGAACTCAATTCCATTCACAATAGTCCCACACACACACACACACACACACACACAAGAAGGTAAAAGCTCTCTACTAGGAGAACTACAAAATGCTGCTAAAAGAAGTCACAGATGGCACAAAAAATGGAGAAATCTCTCATGCTCATGGATTGGAATAAATGATATTATTTAAATGACCATACTGCCCAAAGAAATCTACAGATTCAATGCATTTCCTATGAAGTTACCAACATTATTTTTACCAAATTATAAAAAGCAATCTTAAAAATGAAATGAAACCAAGAAAAAGAGCCTGAACGGCCAAAGCAATCCTATGCAAAAATAATAAAGCTGGAGTCATCACATTACCAGATTTTAATTATATTACAGGGCTATAGTAACCAAACCAGCATGGCACAAGCAAAACAACAGACATACATATGAATGGAATAGACTGGAGAGCATAGAGAACCCAGAAATCAAGTGGTTTTCTATACATCCACCAACTGGTCTTCGACAAAGTCAGCAAAAATATAAAATGGAGAAAGTACTTCCGATTCAACAAATGATGCTGGGAAAATTGGACAGACATATGCAGAAGAATAAAACTGGACCCCTATCTCTCACCATATAAAAATGTTAACTCAAGATGGATTAAAGCCTTATACATAAAACCTGAAATTGCCAAAATTCCTAGAAGAAATCTAGGACAACTTCTTCAGGACATTGGCTGAGACAAAGAATTAGTGACTAAAACCCTAAAAGCAAATGCAATAAAGCAAAAATGAACAAATGAGGCTTCATTAAACTAACAAGCTTCTGCACAGGAAAATACATAATCAGCTGAGTAAATTGACAACTTATCACGTGAAAGAAAATATTTGCAAACTATGCATCTATTATAACAGATGACTCATATTTAGAATCTACAAGGAACTCAAACAACTCAAAAAGAAAATGACAATCCTTTTAAAAAGTGGGCAAAGGACATGAACAGATACTTCTCAAAAGAAGACATACAAGTAGCAAACAAACATGAAAATATGCTCAACATCACTACTAATCAGAGTAATGCAAATTAAAATCACAACAAAATATCATCTCACACCAGTCAAGTTGGAAAATAACATATGTTGCCTAGGATGGGTAGAAAAAGGAATGTAAATTAGTACTACTTCACTGGAAAACAGATTTCTCAAACAGTTAATAATAGAAAGACCATCTGACCCACCAAACCCACTACTGGGCATCTACCCAAAGGAAAACAAATCATTACATAAAAAAGACACCTGCATTTGTATATTTATCATGGCACTATTCATAATAGCAAACTCATGAAATCAACCTAAGTATTCATCAACAGATGACTGGATAAAGGAAATGTGGTATATATACACCATGGAATTCCATCTAGCCATAAAAAAGTATGAAAGCATGTCTTTGGCAGCAAAATGGATGAAGCTGGACACCATAATCCTAACTGAAATAACTCAGAAACAGAAAAGCAAATACCACATGTTTTATTTTGTAAGTAGTAGCTACACAATGGATATGTATGGACATTTACAAAGGGCAATAATAGGCACTGGGATTCCAAAATAATAGGCACTGGGATTCCAAAAGGGCAGAAAGTCAGAAGGGGGTGAGGGTTGAAAAATTGCCTATTGGGTATAATATTCACTATTTGAGTGATGCATACACTAGTAGCCCAAACCCCATCACTATGCAATATATCAGTGTCATACCTGCACATGTATACCCCCTGAATCCTTAAAATAAAAATATAAAGAAGAAAGAGAAAAATGGTCAAGACAAAAAATGTATGTATAATTGTTTATAAAGGATTTGAAAATACTGTTACCCTATCAATTAAAATAACTGCTAATTATTTTAAAAATGGGTGACAGTCTAAGAAGTAGATCTGGTAAGTAGGGGAACCACACTGAAATTTGTACCAAATAAAGATGAAAAGCTTCCCACTCCCTTTCTTCTGCAAAATGTTATCTTTAATTTCTTCTTCTGCTCACACACCAGACAAATAACAGTCACTGCTATAAATAAATATTTCTAGTTATGGTAAGATTAATGTATTTTGATTTAAACCCCTCTTTTTATTAACTAAATTTTAGCTTATAAATAAGACTATACATCTTCTTTCCTTCTAACATTTAGAAATCTATCATTTGTAACTTAAGTAAAATATTGGAAATGACAACCAAAATACATAAATTTTAAAAACCTGGTAACATCAAAAGCATTTGGAAACAAAAAAAGCTCCTAAAACCAACAAAGCTATATACTAGTAAAAAACTACTAAATATACACAAAAATAGAAAATAGAGATTTAATTTAGAATTCTTTCACTATCAATCTAATAAAAAGTTATAAGTGAGAATATAAATGCTACAATGGCACTAGTATAAGAAAGAAATTTTAAATAACACTTACATCAACATAAAAATTTTTATTTCCAAACTTGATAGAGATAAATTTGTTTAAATCATAATTCTATGGTGTTACAAAATAAAACTGTCAAATATATTTAATGAAATAAATAGGCTATCAAAAATATTGTATCAGGCAATAATGGTGTCAATGCAAACCTGTGAAGAATCACAGCAGTGTTTGAAGTCGCTGTCTTTTAAATTCAGTTTAGTCCAGCAGGACATTTAGGAGGTCTAGAAAGAGATTAGGGCAATTATGTATGCCAAGTACATAAATGTCAACAGCAATTTAGAAATAGAGTGGATTGTGAGAATGTTTCCAGTTCAATATTTTAGTCTGAAGGCAAATCATTGCTATGATATTTTTGCAACAGGAAGCCCACAGAAAATACACTGAGGAGATAAACAAATAAGCATACTCAATGGAAAGGTTTTAAAATAACTAGATTCCACTGGTTATTTGATTCACAGATAATTTCCATAGAGCTATAAGAATTTTGTGTTTTTCTAGAAGGTCACATATTTGATGAAGCTTTATTGTTTTCCATGTCCTTAACAAATGACATTCAGTAATGTGGATTCCTCTTAGGTGTTCTGTAACTATCTATCGCTATAAATGAGTTTCATTTTAAAACATACACAGGATATTTATTAGATGCTTCTCTACACTTGACCACTATTTTCTAGGTATGGAATTTCCAAGATAAGTACTACATGTGAAAGTTGAAATTCAAGATCACTGATGGGAGGTATAATCATCATTATATTCTCAAAACCTACCAGTATGCTTTACAAATACATAGTATCTTGTTAATATCTGTTGAATTAATAGAGTTGTACCAGACAATATTCACTTGAGTTGTAAATGTATTTGAACAGCCAATTCAAAGTGTTATTGTAATGAAAGGCTGAGAATAGCTCTTTTGTGAAACTATTCCATATACAAAAACAAGTAATTCAGACAGATATAAGTGTTTTATGAATAAAATATTCATTCCCACTTACCATTTATTCTATCTTTCTATGTATTATCTATCTATCTATCTATCTATCTATCTATCTATCTATCTATCTATCTATCTGTCTGTCTATCACGTCTTCTATTTACCATTTGTCTATCTATCTACCTATTTACCTTTCTTCTTCTTCTCCTCCTCCTCCTCCTCCTCCTCCTGCTGCTGCTGCTGCTGCTGCTTCTGCTTCTTCTTCTTCTTCTTCTTCTTCTTCTTCTTCTTCTTCTTCTTCTTCTTCTTCTTCTTCTTCTTCTTCTTCTTCTTCTTCTTCTTCTTCTTCTTCCTCTTCTTCTTCTTCTACTTCTTCTTCTTCTTCTTCTTCTTCTTCTTCTTCTTCTTCTTCTTCTTCTTCTTCTTCTTCTTCTTCTTCTTCTTCTTCTTCTTCTTCTTCTTCTTCTTCTTCTTCGTCTTCTTCTTCTTCTTCTATATATCTAGATCTTTAAAATCTGTGTTATATTACATTTGAGGGAAAATTAATGTCACCCACCTGGCATTTTTGTATACATAAGATTCAACTATCCTTTCAACTGTCATAGGGGAAAAACTGCACACAACACCTAATTCCATAGGGGATAACCCTAGAATTACAGCACAACAATCATTGTTGGAGGCTTAGCATTATCATATATTATTTGGTTGGAGCCCTTTCACTAGATTTTTTAACAAAATATAATAAAACATTTTAGTAACCAAATATTAGGGTAGTATGAATTATTACTGAAATGGTATAGAAACACATTTTTTCTTTTAAAAATCATAAATTCTTTCATTTTTAGTTATTCTTATTTCTCTATGAGACTATCTTTAATGCATATTAGACAAATAAATTTTTATGTTTTTAAGACTCTATATTTAAACTTTTTGTTTAAAAGTTTAGAACAAATATAGTGGTTATCAACACAATGAAGTTAGATGTTGGGTGTTAGGTTGAGTGTTTATTGTTGCTTAGTGAGGGGCAATACCCAGGTACAGTTTTCTATGTTTTTTTAATGAAAAATATTTATGCTTTCCTTGGGAACCTTAAAATAATATTTTATAAACCATGGAATGCCTGGTTCTGATTGTAACTCTATTAATTACCTATTGCTGCTGTTACATTGTTGCTATAACAAATTTACTGTTTTAAAACCTCACAAATTTGTTATCTTACGATAAAAAAGGTCAGAAGTCCAAAATATGTCTCAATGGGTTTTAACCAAATTATTGGCAGGGTTACATTTATTGCAGAGGATCTAGGGGAGAATTCGATTCCTTGCCCTTTCCAGTTTCCAGAGGCTGCACACATTCCTTTGTTCAGTCTGACCTCTGCTTCCATCATCATATCTCCTTTTGTGACTTTGACCCTGCTTTTTCCATCTGTCATTTATAATTACCCTTGTAATTACATTGGCCCCCAACCCCCTGTAATAATCCAACCTAATCTCTCCATTGCAGGATCCTTACTTTGATCACATTTTGCCATGCATGTTTACACACACACACACACAAACACACACACAGACACAGATACATAATTTATGTATATCTTGTATATTTTGAGTATATGTAAGTTTTTGGAATTAGAATGTGTATATATAAGTTTCAGGAATTAGATTGGGTATATATACATTTCATGAATTAGAATGTTAGCCATTATTCTGCCTAACATAGGAACCTAATAAAGGGATCTTCAAATGTAATTTAGTTTTATCTCACTGTAGTATAGATTAATTTGGTGTAGCTTTATTATTCAGAAAGAACAGGGTAAAATAGTACTGAGATTAGATATATTTTTCAACCTGCCTATTAAGATATAGCTCCATGAAGTCAGAAATATTGATCTTTCCTTTTTTGTAATGTCTCTGCCAGGTTTTGGGATTCAGATTATACTTGGCTCTCTAACAAGATGAAAAGTGTACCACCTTCCACTATTTTCTGAAAGTGTGTGTGTAACTTTGAGAAACATTTGATAAAAATTGTCAGGGAAACTATGTATAACTGAAAGTTTCTTTGTGAGAAAGTTTTTTATTGTAAGTTAAACTTTGCAATTTACTTATGATTATTCAGATTTTATTTTTTGAATTACTTTTTGTACAGGAATTTTGTCTTTTTCATAAAAAGTGGCAAATATGTTGGCATAAAATTGTTTACAATATGTCATTCTTTTTATGTATTTAATATTGGGAGTGTGTCTCCTCTTTCTTACCTGATATTAGAAGTCTTTTTGTTATATATATTTTCACTAAATAGTCTACCTAAGGGTTAATTATATTTACTAATTGCTTCAATTTAATTTTTTTTATTTCATTGATTTTCTCTATTATTGGTTCAATTTATATTCTATTTATTTCAAATATTTATTGCATCCTGAATTATACTTATTTTGGATGCTTTTGTAACTTGATAAAGAGAAAATTTCACTCATTGATTGTAGACCTTAATTCATTTATAATTATAAGCATTTTATCTATAAATTTCTGCATAAGCACTGTTAGGAAATCATAATTTTGACATATTATATTTGTGTGTTTGCTACAAAACACTTTTTAATAAAACATATAAAATTATATTTTATAATTTCTGACGTTCTTTTTTGACATATGAGTCATGCAGTAGTGTGTCATTTAATTTCTAATATCTGACCCAATATTTTTCTTTTATCTGTTCTGGTTTAATTCTTCTATGATTGGTAAACACATTTTGTATGATTTTGATATTTGAAAGTTATTGATACATTTTTAAAGACAAAGAAATTGGTCTACCATGGTAAATGTTTTATGCACGTTGAAAAAAATATGACTGGTGGATTTTTCTATAAATATTAGTTAAGACAAGTTGGTTGATCGTGTTGTCCAACTTTTCAATACTTTTACTCATTTTATGAGTAATTGTTAGGCCACTTTTTCTTCATGTAATTTCAATTTCATTTATTAGATGCACGTGCATTTACAATTATCAAATTATCTCAATCAGTTTGTCACTCTCATTAGGAAATGCTTTTCTTTCCCCATGGTAATATTTCTTGTTCAGAATTCTACTTTATATTAATATAGTTACGCTAGCTTTCATGGTATATTTTCTCCTACTTATTGACTTACAACCTATATATGTCTTTATATTCAAGTCAGTTTCTCATAGATAATATAGAGTTGGATGTCACTTCTTTCTCTTGCATAATGTGTCAATCTCTCTTTTTAATTGAAGTAGTCAGCCATTTTATATTTAGTATAACAATATGATTGTGTTTAAATTATTTATGTTGCCATTTGTTTTCTATTTGTACTTTTTAGTTTCTTTTTCATTTTTTCTGATGTATTTTGAGTTTTATAAATGAGTTTATTGACTTACTGTTTTCATCTTCAATTAGATTGAATATTTTTAGTGCCATTTTTGCTTAATAATATTATTTCTAGTGGTTGCTCTTGGATTCACAACATAGAACTTTAACTTATTACTGTCCATCTTGAAGTACTATTATATTACACTGCATATAACATAGAAACCTTGCCAAAGTATATATTGAATTCATCTGTTGTTTGTTGTTCTCAAATAATTTGCTTGTACTTCTTTGATAAAACATGAAATAAAGTATTAATATTTTTAGCGTAAAGGCTCAGTTATTATGTTTAAATTAAAAATGCGAGAAAAAAGCATTTTTAGTTACCCACACATTTACTATTTCTGGTCCTTTTTATTCCGTTCTATAGATATAGTTTCCATTTGATATTATTCTAACTAAAAAAGTTGTTTTAACATTTCTTGTAATGCATATAGCCTGATGACAAATTTCCCCAGCTTTTGTTTGTCTGAAAATGGATCTGCTTCACTTTGTGTAGGTTAGCAGTTTATTTTTTCTCTCAGTGTTTTAAGTATATCATTCTTTTGTATTTTAGCTTTCGTAGGTTCTAATCAGAAATCTGATGTCACATTAAACATCTTTAATCCTCTTTACATCAGTAACTCTTTCTGTGGCTGTTTTAAGATGTTTTTCTTAACATTCAAATTATCACTGATTTGGTGGAATTTACTTATAAAGTGTCTTTGTATGCAATTTTTTGTGCTTAATCTGCTTGAAATACATTGAACCTCTTGGATTTCATTGTTTATATATTTCATTCATGTTGGAAGGTTTTCAACTAGCATTTCCTAGTTTTCTATTTCTTCCCTCCTGAAATTAAATTTACATGCAACTTAGACATTGATCATTAAAACTCTGGATAATTTTTTGTTTATTTGCCCTATTTTTTAATTCTAGGCAACTTTTATTGCTAATTTTCAACTACACTATTTACTTTTTCATTGAAAAATATTGTGTTTAGTCTGTTGTTAATTACAACCAGAGACATTCAAAGATTGTATTATCTCTAATTTACGTCATTTTGTATATGTTGCAATCTTCTCCTTACTATTCTCTTGTGTTGCTTTATGTACTTTAACATTATTATAACTGCTTTAACGTGTTTTACTGCTAATTCCATTATGTCTACTATATTGTTTGTTTGATTTCTTTGTTTAAATATACTTTTATTGATTTAGGGGGTAAAAATGTAGTTTTATTACATGGATATATTGTGTAGTAGTAAAGTCTGGACTTGTAGCATACCCAGCACCAAAATAATGAACATTGCACCTGATAGGTAATTGTTCAGCACTCACATCCCTTTCATCCTACCCCGTTTTGGGAGTCTCCAGTGTCTCTTATTGCCTTCTGTATGTCTATGTGTATATGTTGTTTCGCTCCCACTTATAGTGAAAACATGAGTTATTTGATATTCTGTTTCTGTTTTCTTTTCAACAGTAAAAATGAGCCAATGTGGCTCACTACATAACCGATCAAAAGACAAAAAGACATCATTTCAATAGATTCAAAACAATTGTTAGACAAAATCCAGTAAACTTATGAAAACTTCTGGAATTCTTGGAATAGAAGTGAATTTTTTCAAACTGATAAAAGGCATCTACAATAGAACCTATAGGTGATGTAGAGTGGATATTATACTTAACGGTCAAAGAAAGTATTCATATCATATGTGTAAGTTCTTATTTAGTTCTTCTTCAGTCTTATGTCATCTAATCCAAGTTTATAAGTAGCTTGTTGATATCTTTGCTGAGAATTTGGGATTCTGCTCAATCTATAGATCATTAGAAATAATTGTCATTTAACAATGAGTGCACTGTTCCTGAACAAGAGATGTCTCTGCATTTATTTATATTTATTGATCTCTACCCTTTTCAAGGTTTTCTCAATGCATATTTGTTGTTTTAATAAGAGGCAAATAATTATTTTTTATGATTTTATTTTTTATCTATTTTTATTATTTTATTATCATTACTAGTAGTAGTAGTATTTTAGACGGCGTCTCGCTCTGTCGCCCAGGCAGGAGTACAGTGGTGCTATCTCAGCTCACTGCAAGCTCTGCCTCCCAGGTTCACGCCATTCTCCTGCCTCAGTCTCCCGAGTAGCTGGGACTAAAGGAGCCCGCCACCACGCCTGGCTAATTTGTTGTGTTTTTAGTAGAGACGGAGTTTCACCGTGTTAGTCAGGATGGTCTCGGTCTCTTGACCTCGTGATCCGCCCGCCTCGGCCTCCCAAAGTGCTGGGATTACAGGCATGAGCCACCGCGCCCGTCCTATTTTTTATATTTTTTATATAGGTATTTGTATAGATGTGTGTATATGTGTGTGTGTGTATTCACATGTATACACACTTGTATTTAATCAGGGCATTAAAACATGCAAGGAGGATGGGAGGCATATTTTCCCAATTTTTTAAGAATTGTAGATTCAGGGAGTACATGTGCAGGTTTGTAACATGAATATATCACATGTTAAAGTTTGGTCTTCTGGCGTACCTATCACCCAAATAGTGAACACCATACCCAGTAGATGATTTTTCAACTATCCCATCCTCCCTACTTTTGAAATCCCTGGTATCTAATATTTCTAACTTTATGTCTATGTATGTCCATCGTTTAGGTCCCATTTACTTATAAGTAAGAATATCTGGTATTTGATTTTCTGAGTTATTTCACTTAGCATAACAGCCACCAGCTCTGTCCATGTTGCTGCAAACGATGTAATTCTTCATTCTGGCTGTTTAGTATTCCATAGTATACATAATTATTCTTTGTTATGACTGTGTAGTATTCTGTGATATATATGCACCACATTTCCATAATCCAGTGATCTACTGATGGACACTTAGGTTGATTCTCTGACTTTCCAATTGTGAACAGTTCTGTGAGAAACACACGAGTACATGTGTCTTTGTGATATAACATATGCGTTGGGTTACATTTTCCAGTTTTGACATATCTATTAATTTTATTAGGTGCTGGAAATATTAATATTCTAACATCTATCTCACAAAACAAAATTAAGTACTTGAATGCATTTGTATAAAGATAATTATTGAAGTAATGTATATAGACAGTCCCTGACTTATATCCTTTGACTTATAGTTTTTCCACTTTAAAATGGGATTAGCCAGTATTTAAATACATTTTTGACTCACTATACTTCAACTTAATAATGAATTTACTGGTACATAACCACTCCCCGCCCCGAAATTCGAAGAGTGTCTGTATAGTGTAAAAAAGTGAAGACAAACTTAACATCTATCCAAGGTAAATGATTGAATACACTTTGTCTGGTTTTTGTTTTATTTCTTTAAAGAGTGTTTGGCATTGTTTAAGAAGGCAGGTAACTAAAATGAATTTTACTCTTTTAAAGAAGTTTGTTTTGAACTTTATCACAACAGTGTAGAGCAGCTTAATTGCTTGTGCTGATTTAGCGTCACAGCCAAGCTGTGGTTATGATGACTCTGTTGAATGCCCTGAATGATTAATGAGGATTTTCCAATTTGACTATTCAGAATTCACATATATTTTCTTCCTTTGGAACACTGGAAACTTCAGCTAACATCTCCCTGGTCCTTGTTTGCTCCACCACATGAAATTTCATAGTATACATGTATGTTTTGGTATTCAGCAAAGACATAATGGTACTTGTTGAAAATTTGTGGACTCTGTTTCTGCATCTCAAACTCTGCCCCTCTACTTCCAGCCATATCAGCCTCTTTGAAAGTAATATGTATTACCTTGTCCAAACCAGGTTGCCATAGAGTGCCTGGGATTTCTTGTTTGTTTTTTTTTTGTTTGTTTGTTTGTTTGTTTACTGTATAATTTATTATTAGTATCATTATTATTATACTTTAAGTTCTTGGTTACATGTGCAGAATGTGCAGGTTTGTTACATAGGTATACACGTGCCATGGTAGTTTGCTGCACCCATTAACCCGTCACCTACATTAGGCGTTTCTCCTAATGTTATCCCTCCCCTAGACCCCCAGCTCCCGACAGGCCTCGGTGTGTGATGTTTCGCTCCCTATGTCCATGTATTCTCATTCTTCAACTCCCACTTATGAGTGAAAACATGCCATGTTTGATTTTCTGTTCTTGTGGTAGTTTGCTGAGAATGGTGGTTTCCAGCTCCATCCATGTCCCTGGGATTTCTATGTGTTGTATGTTTATGTATTTTGTTCTATAACACAATTTTTTAAAAGTAAAAACCAAATAGCTTTTGGTGTCTTATCATTTACTTAGTTTTTCCTTTTCTTGGGGATAATCACAGTATTGTGCTTTGTAGTCTCCAATGTGTTAAAATCTAAAACTATTTTATTTATTTTTCTTGCTGCCTCTTCTTCTACCTCCTCCTTTTTGAAAGAGATAAAGTTTGTCCCTACCATGAATGGTAATAAGTTTTATTTGAGTGATCTCAATCTTTGAAAAATTTTTAGATTTGCTTTATAGGTCACATATTGTCAATTTTAGCAAATATTGTGTGTGCCTCTAAAAATAATCCAGTTTCTATTTTATAACACCAAGGGAATTTTTTTGGAGCTAGAGACCATATCAAGTTTTTATACATTGTTGTAGATTATCGGTTTTTGAAAATCCTGTGAATTTTCTTTTATTACTGAGAGTGGAGTTCAAAATTTCCCACCAATACTATAGATTTGTATTTTTCAATTTTGATTTATGCTTTTGAAGTTGTACATACAAATGTATAATTATTATTTTATGCTAGTCAATTGAACGTTTTATGATGATAAAGTATTCTTCATCTAGAAATGCCTCTTTACTACTCATTGATAATGTCATTTCTTTTATTACATCATATTATAAAAAGTTATTTTTTCTTTTCATATATGTATGATAATCTTTCATAATCTTCAGGTATTGTCTTATATTTATGATAACATTTATATTATTAATACATTTATATTAATGTATTTATAATCTTCAGTCAACTTTTGCTTGAGTGATTTTTCGTCACATTTTTATAAATTTTGATTGTAAGTTCATCTTCAAGTGGACCTTCTTATGGGTGACTCCATCAATAGACCAGCCTACACCATGTTTCTACCTTCTTGGAGTTAGTGTGCTTCTTTTAGTCAGCTTATTGTCTTAGATAACTATAACTTAGAATTAGTTCTTTTCCTAAAATGTTAGTTTTAAATTTGAATTACAATTCCACTTTAGACACACCTTCAAAGGAATCATAGTTATAATTCCATTGATTCCTTATTATTTTTCTTTCATTTATTTTTCCCCCCATATTTATTGTCTAAGCAGGGCAATCAAAATTTTATGTGTTCTTTCCTTTTCATGGACTAGATTTATTTTATAGTTGCTTGTTTCATAACTCTATATCCCATCAAGGATTTCAGACTATTGTGAGTATCTCAGCAACAGCTCTGACCTCATGAAGGCCAAAGTCTAGACACTTGTCTCTGTATGTGTTAAACTCAATTGTTCTTCTTCAATTTCCTTGTTTCTTATTGTACCTATAAATTTCAACCTCTTCATTGTGAGCTCAGCTACAAATTTAAAGGTAATACTTGATACTATATTCAAAAGGTTTCTATAATACAGGTTACCATTCAAAATATTAAAATAGTTTATATTTTAATAAATGTTTCAAACACATTAAACACTAATAAATTGTATTTATCTGCTACAATTAGGAAGATCAAATATGGTTACACATGCATTTTACAGAATCACTTTACCTTCTTTTCTATGACCATTAATAGTTTTTGTATTTTTCCCATAGGTTACATAGCTTAAAATGTTTAAGTTCCATTGTTTTTAGGTGAAATTCAGAGAATATATTTTAATATGAGAATGACAAGATTTAAAATAAGATTTCAATACTTTCTAATCATATGTCCTTGGAGAATTAATTCTTTAAATCTTAGTTCCTCATATATAAAATATAAAGTAAATCTTCTGTTTTTCAGTATTGTTATGAAAAGTGAATGAGAACTTGCATTTAAAGTAGCTAGCAGAGTACTTAAATAATGTTTTACTGGATATACATTCCACCCCTTCCCTGGGGGACAGGGTTTTATGCAATAACAAGTGCTTTGAAGTTAACTCCTTGAACTTCACAAACGGAACCTGGAATTGAGATTATGAGAGTATTAGTGAAAATAAGTGACTGAAATATAACTATGTTTTTCATTACATATGCATGATTAAATATCAATTTATTCTTGTACCAATCTCATCTCAATTCCATTAATTCTCATGTTTAACATTTTAGGTATAGATGAATGGTAACTATTCAATTTAGTATCTTTAGGACAATGAAAATAAGATTGTAAATCAATTTTGGGTTTCTATATAAAAATGATGTATAAGAGCCAAACCTTTCCATTCATCTTAAAGGCTATTAAATGTACAGTCTATATTTGTTCCCATCAGGAGAAATATTAACTTTTCCAAGTTATTTGTCCAAAGAGCACAGAAAAAGCACCATGATATTCAAGTATTTTATTGATCTGACATGTAAGAATTTCTGTATGAGTATAGTATATATTGTTATTTACAGTGAGTAGACATCTGGCATGAATCCTGGGACTTTGGGAGGCCAAGGCAGGAGGACCGCTTGAGGTCAGAGGTTTAAACACCAGCCTGACTAACATGGTGAAACCCCATCTCTACTGAAAAAAAAAAATTAGCTGGGTGCGGTGGCATGCATCTGTAATCCCAACTACTTGGGAGATTAAGGCAGGAGAATTGCTTGGTCCCATGAGGCGAAGGTTGCAGTGAGCTGAGATCATGCCATTGCACTCCAGCCTGGGCAACAGAACGAGATTCCATCTCAAAAAAAAAAAAAAAAAAAAAAAAAAAAAAAAAAAAAAAAAGAAAGAAAGAAAAGAAAAGGAGAAGAGGCTCAAATTTAAGTTTCCTATTCTTCCATAAGGTCTGTGGTAAAACACAAAAGACTCCTTCACATCCCTGAAGTGTAGCAAAAAAACTCACTATCTAAAATATACTAATTTTCTTGCTGTATAATTCCTGCCACTAACAAATGTAGGTTTCTAGAATCAAATAAATTGTTAGAATGCATACTTTATTCTTTATTATAAATATTATAATGTGATGAATACTAATATAATTATTCTCTCTACCAGATGTTCTCTCTCTATTTTTGCATTTATAAGAGTGGAAACATTTTCTGTTATTCTTTATTATATATATTTATTATACATATATGTACACCAAGCTAAATCCTATATTTTATATGCAAATCAGTAAGATTTTCTAATACAATACACACCCAATCCTTTGCTTAATCCTTAAAACTACTTTGATTTTTCATCCTTTCTCATTAAAATCTATGAATGGAAAATCTTTTCAGCAGCTTCCACTGTTAATGCATTTGTCTGTGAACATAACCTAGACATAAGGTATGAAAAATAGACACATGAACATTCCAAGTGTATATTGTGCTAAAATAACCATCTGATAGTCTAAATATGGAAGATACACAATATGTATTGAAAGGTAAAATAAAAGTATAATCTTGGTCACAAAACAGACACCTATTGTGATATGAACTTCATTTTTACTGAAATACTCAAGTATGTCTAAGCCTAGTCATGTGAATGTAGTAGGTGCACACAATGTAAAGAATTATCACACCTTGAAATTATCAGTATAAGAAGATTAAATAGCTCAATTCCTTTCTTCTTTTTTCATAAGCTGAGTTTATCTTCCTTCACAGAATTATCACAGAACAGTACTGACAAACTTCAAAAACAATTGTAGCTAGGTTTTGGATTTTCATTTTTAAGCATTATTTTGCAAAATTATGATGACAGTCATCCCTGCCAAAAACAGTATGAAAATTCAGGCTCTAGTTGAGTTAGAAGACTTGAATAAATCATGGATCAATATGCCATTCATTGTTCTGTTACTAAAAGTAAATTTTGGAAGAAATTAAAAAGCCATTCACAATTTAGTAAGGTAAACAATTTCAGTTGATACAATACACTAAATATTACAGAAAAATAATGCTCTTTGTCACCTCTCATGTGGGGGCAATTTTTCTTGCTTCCCACTTCATCTCACTGGTGTGTATTATCTTACTCAAATATATCTGTACACCACTGCCAGATGATCTTCTTAAATAATTTCATTGATTATTTCATATCTCTTCTATGGGTTACCAAAAGCCTACAAAGAAAAAAAAGATTAATTTGCATGAAATTGAATTCTGTCTTTCATTGGGTCTGAGCTTCTAGACTTACTGTTCACTCTCTGTTTAAATTGGCCTTTTTCTCCAGGGAAACTGACATAGTCACTGTTTCCTCAATGCTCATTCTCAACCTTCTAATACTATATATTTCCTCATACAGTTCCATTAAATGGCACTGCTATGTATTTTGTCTTACTTAAAAAATTCTATCAATATTCAAACTTACCAGAATAACTTATAGTCATTCAAAGTAGGAAACTAATGTAAATATACATTTTATAAAAGTTAATAATCTCACCTTTTCTTTTTAAATTGATCATAATAAATAATCTGGTCTGATTCCTTCATACTTTTTAATATTTACTCTCAAAAACACAGTATCTCCTAAATAATATTATTTATTATCACTGAATTTTTGGTCATATATCTTGCATATATGTTTTCCCAATATCTCTTATTAAATATGTGTGTGTTTGTGTGAGTGAATACCTACAAACACACAAAAACACACACATTCATTGTTTACAATTACTTTATCACCCAGTTTTAATAAATTTTCTATTACTTTTTGTTATTTTTCTCTCTTACAATTTACTCACTCACCTCATTTATACATTTATTATCCTTTACAGACTTATTTCTACATTGTGAGTATAAAGCTTTAATCTGTTTTGTGTGTGTGATGAGTAATAGAAGAGCCTAACTTGATTTTCTTTGGGATAGTTAACCAACTGAGGTAGCAGCATTTATTAAATAGATTAACATTTTTCTTTTGATTTGAATAGCCAAGTTGTCATTTTTTGTTTATTTATTCAAATCTTAACCAATTTTAAAGCAATGTATATTACCTACTCTGTAAATTTGTCCTTATTGCTCTAGCCAGAAATAATGACTAAATTAATCAAATTACATTTAAGTAAATTTTATATTATTTGATGCTTCAAGCAGTGATGCTTCATCCCTCCAAATAGCATGTAACACAATCTTTGGGATCTTACTCCATCAATTAACCATCTTTCACATTCATCTTTAATCTTCTTCTCCCCCATCCCCCACATTGTATTTTCATGTTCAAATTTCTACAAACAAAATTATAGAAAATACATTTCATTTAAAATGTCAATCACCTTCTAACTATTTGGTAGTTCAATCTCCTGATAGTCAATCATCAATCACCATGAATGAAAGATCTGCATTTACAGTCTTCCTAAGTAATTTCATTTTTTCCACCTACAGATGTGTCACCTTCTCTCCTGTCACTCAGGTAACAGGTTTTTTGTTGAGGTTATAAATATCCTTTCTTATTTCTTACCAAATGATTTGAAATCAACAAGTCTACTTTAGTCCCTTTTTACTCCAAATCTAGAACAGTGAGTTCTATATAGAGTGGTCAATACGTATATATTGAATGAATAAATTAACTGCCACACTTAATAGCAATTTTATAATCCCGATTTTTACATTAATTATTTCTTCCCCCATACCATTGCATATTTTGTTCTATTTTAAACTTTGCTTTTTTGATTTCTGGTTTTACCTTTTTGTCTTTATTTATCAGATGTTCTTTCAGCCATTCTTTTGATTTGGCCTTCACTGAGGCTCTGTTCTTTTTTCTCCTCTTTACTGTCTTGTTGCTCTCCATATTTTATTCTACTTTTTGGGAAGGCCTATTAAGTGCTTAAGAACAAACTAGCACAATGTCGCATTTTCCACATTCACCAGTACAAGCACATCACAATCCAGTCTAGATTTAAAGATAAAATAATAGACTCCACTTCTATACAGAAGGATACAGACAAGCATATGAAGAATTTTGGGTGGTAATTTTCACATGAAATTAGCCATTGCCTTCAATCTTCAGCATTTCTCACCATTCTTTGTGCAAAATAAACCAACTCTTTCCCTGAATTTGTCTTATGCAATTACAATATTGATTTCAAGTCCAGAATTGTATCAGCTAAATGAAAATAATGAATGAAAATCCCTGGGCTCAATTCCCCAGTAGAGCTGGATAATAATTTTAGATTTCCACCCATTCCATTTATTCTCCATGTAATGATTTTTAAAAGATATTCAATGTAATTTAGGCTCTATTTTATTTGACTCTTAAAACACTATTTTAAAACACAGAAAAAAATGTTCTCAATAAGATATGATGATGGTGGGGCCATTCCACAATCTTGATTTGGATATTTTCTTTTCTGGTTAATCTAGGAAAATATTAGATTCAAATGCAGTGATAAGATATTGGTCTATTTTGAACTTTTAGTTAAATAAATACATTTACTAGGTTTTTTATCATGCCTTCTTCATTAACTTCTTAGGATTTCATTTGTTAAAAATAGAAAACTGAATAAAATTTCTTTTTTATTTTTATCAAAATAGCTATTATGACAAGAAGAATGGGCACACATAGTATAAACATGAATATAAGTATGTACTCTGTAGAAGTGAGGTCTGCTACTTAGAGAAGGGAGTTTGGATGTGGAAGACATGCACATTTATATATTTCAGTAGTCATTAAAGAATATCCTGTTTGTTTCAACTTGAACATCACAGTGAATATTACTGTGTCTGGAATTTATTCCTTCCGGTGGATTCTTGGTCTTGCTGACTTCAAGAATGAAGCCACAGAACCTCGCAGTGAGTGTTACAGCTCTTAAAGATGATGTGTCTGGAGTTCGTTCCTTCAGATGTTCAGATGTCTCTGGAGATTCTTCCTTCTGGTGGGTTAGTGGTCTCGCTGACTTCAGGAATGAAGCTGCAGATCCTTGCAGTGCTGCAGCTCATAAAGTAGTGTGGACACAAAGAGTGAGCAGCAGCAAGATTTATTACCAAGAGTGAAAGAACAAAGCTTCTACAGAGGGGAAGAGGACCCAAGTGGGTTGCTATCGCTGGCTGGGGTGGCCAGCTTTTAATTCCCTTATTTGGCCCCACCTACATCCTGCTGATTGATCCATTTTACAGACTGCTGATTGGTCCATTTTACAGAGTGCTGATTGGTCCATTTTACAGAGTGCTGATTGGTGCGTTTATAAACCTTTTGCTTGACACAGAGTGCTGATTGGTGCATTTTTGCAGAGTGCTGATTGGTGCATTTACAATCTTTTAACTAGACACAGAGTGCTGATTGATGTATTTTTACAGGGTACTGATTGGTGCGTTTACAAACCTTTAGCTAGACACAGAGTGCTGATTGGTGTGTTTTTACAGAATGCTGATTGGTGCATTTATAATCCTCTAGCTAGACAAAAAAGTTCTCCAAGTCCCCACTCAACCCAGGAAGTCCAGTTGGCTTCACCTCTCATTACCAAATTTAATGTTCATGCCTGTTGTTTATAATTTATTATATTTAGTAATCTTAAATAGAATAAATGAAATTTGTATAGCTTTCTAAAAGCACTTTATAACCGTTAATAAAACTTGATCAAAATAATAACAATATTTGTACCTAAGGTAGAAGCCACTGACACATCTCTCTTAAAAAATAATGGCCATTTATCAAAAATTTCTTTGTTTGTTGACAGTGTTTTGGGGTTCTATTAAATATCTTGTTAAAACCAAAATACATTGTGTATATTAATTCCACACGAATTCACTTTAAGCCTTTATCCTGTTATCATTACTTTTTTAAGGTTAGCCAAGTGAAGCAGTGGGAGTCAAGAAGGAACAAAGAAATTAACAAGGTTTTGATCAAATAGCTATAAATATGAATGCACTCAAGCCAGCCTATGCAATTATTACTAATAAATACATGTATTAATGTTTATAGCTCTATCAGTTTTGTTAAATAATTGTTAATGGAGTTATGTCTTGTCTGAAATTTTCTGTATTTGCTTATCATTAAGCTTTCCTTTCCAAAACATATTGTATCAATGTAGTAATCTACTTAAGAATTATAACCAATTACAATCTAAACAGTCCTAAATCAAATTAATTCTGTTTCTTTCACTACTATTAATGATAGCATATGGTTATGTCTTAAATAGAGTGATTGAATCTATCTGTAGCATATGTCTATATATTATAATCTATAGTAATTTAAGATTTTTCTAAGTTTCTAATCCATAATAATCTAGAGTATATCTAGGTTATGTCTGTATTAGTCAAGGTTCTCTAGAGAGTCACAACTAAGGGTACATTTATATATGAAGGGGAGTTTATTAGGAGAATTGACTCACACAATCACAAGATAAAGTCCCACCATAGGCCATCCACAAGCTGAGGAGCAAAGAAGCCAGTCCGAGTCCCCGAACCTCAAAAGTGGGGGAGCCAACAGTGCTCTGTGGCCAAAGGCCTGAGAGCCCCTGGCAAACCACTGGTGTAAGTCCAAAAGTCCAAAAGCTGAAGAACTTGGAGTTTGATATTCGAGGGCAGGATGCATCCAGTACAGGAGAAAAATTAAGGCAGTAAGACTCAGCAAGTCTGCTCATTCTACCTTCATCTGTCTGCTGTTTTTGAGTCATGCTGGCAGCAGCTTGGATGATGTGCACCCATGGTGTGGGTGGGTCTTCCGGAGAATGTGTCTTCCTCTCCCAGGCCATTGACAGAAATATTAGTCCCTTCTGGCAATACCATGAAACTCCCAGATATGCCCAGAAACAATACTTTGCACCTTCAATCCAGTAAATTTGACACTTAATGTTAACCATCACAATGTCCCCACATGTGACTCAGACTACTTATAAAACTGTGATGAGTAGCAGCAAATTATTTTGACTAAATTTACCATTTAATGTTTATATGCAAGTACCCTTCAAAATCATTGACTTTTGCTAGCTCAAAGGTATAAAAACAAACATAAATAAAAATAATAAATTGGGTTGTATTAATTTTATATTCTGGATAGAAGTTCTGATCAGATAATATGGTTAAAAAATATTTTCTTCCACTCTGTAAATCATGTTTTACTTTTTAATTTTTATTTATTTATCTTTATATTTATTTATTTATTTTTGAGACGGAGTCTCACTCTGTTGCCCAGGCTGGAGTGCAAAGGCGCTATCTCTGCTAACTGAAACCTCGCCTCCCAGGTTCAAGCGATTCTCCTGCCTCAGCCTCCCCTGTAACTGGGATTACAGGTGTGCACCACCACACCTAGTTAATGCTTTACTTTTTAAATGGTGCCCCTTGAAGCACAAACATTTTTAATTTTGATACAATATATCTATTTTTTTTCCTTTTGTTCTTATGCATCTGATGTAATACCTAAGAAACCATTGCCAAACCAAAGGTCAGAAAGATTTATATTTTTTTCTGGTACTTTTACAGTTTTATCCCTTACATTAAGTTCTTTAATCCGTTTTGTGTTAATTTTTGCATATATGCTGCATCAGGAGCCCACCTTTATTCTTTGTTGCAGTTGCCCTATCACCATTTATTGAAAAAAATTTTTCAATGAGTAGTCTTGGCATCATGGAAAATTAATTTACTGTAAAAGAGAAGGTTTATTTCTAGATTCTCAATATTGTTCTATTAACTTATATAGTAAGGAAACAGTATATATAATATAATAAAAAATAAAATTACTTACCTTTCAAACCTCCACAGTGCCATAAGAAGTAATAGATATGCAAGGTGCAATCTGATTAGAATGTGCATGTGGAAAAATTAAACTGAGAGATGGTAGCAGATAGTATGAAATACTTACTGGTTTAACTTTATTAAAAAATGGAGCCTGAAATATAGTTTCTGTGTGTGTTTGTGTGTGTGTGTGTGTGTGTGTGTGTGTGTGTGTGTGTATAGCATCAACCTGCCTATAATTATGCCAGGATCACACTGTCCTTACTCCTGTAGCTTTGTAATAAATTTTGAAAGTATGATCTCTCTAACCTAAGTTATTAAGACTAAAGAATTTGAAAGCAAACTGTTTTATAAACTGAGTTGATCTGAAATTGAGTAATTTGAAGTTTACATTTGAATTTATGAGCACATAAATTTTATACTCATTTTAGACTGAGTACAAAATTAAGCAGAGTTGAAGCAAAGCTCAAAAATCAGCCAACTATCAACTTCTTATGTCCAGAAGAAATTAGCTTAAAAATACTACTGAATTATGGAAATTGAGAATGAACTAATTTTGTGGTCTTCTATGCAGATAGTGTTCAATAAATGATTATATGAAAATGAGTAACATTTTAAAAATTTAAGCACATATTAAATCATTGGAAAGTGATAATTTTTCTAATGGAACTTAAATGAGACAACAACTTGGGAAAGAGGCAGAGTTGGATGTCAATGATTATTTCCCAAGGAAATGAATTAGGAAATCCAAGAAAAAATAAAATACCAATAACAGCCAAATGCTTTTTTCAGATACATTCACTCTTTATTAAATGAACAACATAGTCTTGCCTTACTCCTGTGTGGTCATTGCCCCCATGCAATCTCACATTTCCATCATATTCACTGTTGAACTTGTTCTGCACTTGAAATCTGCTCTCTCCTGCCTCAACATTTCTCCCCTTCCTTTACCCAATTTATGCATTAAAAATAGTAATCCAGAATCTGAATAGAAAATAATTTGCAATTGGTAGCCTTTGACAAATCACTAATGGCTGGCTAGAAAACCTAGCTGGGAACAATTTCAGAGATAAAGCAGGAAAAAAATGTGAATAAAGATGACAAGATATGTGTCTTTATATTTACTTCCTGGGGTAGTTTTACCTAACCTGCTAATGTGCCCACTTTCTACCAGTGGACTACATGTCCATTCGTATTAACAAGCACCAGTCTTGCTGCTCACCAGTTACAGGTCTCGGAATCTTAAAAATGTTAGATGAATAAAATTCTTGTAGTTCAATAAAGTGAAAGCAGAGATGGCTGCCTGGGGTTTCCAGCTCTGACAGTACTCAAGCCAGGCTTAAATGCAGATTTGATCAAGAAATTAAAATAACCTAGAGTAGGCAGAGGAAGTTTCAGTGAGAAAAGATTATTCCATATTTTATTAACTTAATCAATTAAAATCAGTAGTTGCAATGTTTTCCTGACAATTAAATAATCTAGTAACCAGTCTGAAAAAGAAATAACTTTTAAATAGGCTTGTTTATAAAATATAGTTGAATGATTTTGGATAAGCGAATTGTGAAGAAAAATAAAATGACTTATCTTTCAAACCTCCACAGTGCCATAAGAAATAATAGATATGCAAAGTGCAATCTGATTAGAAAGTGCATGTGGACAAATTAAACTGAGAGATGGTAGCAGATAGTATGAAGTATTTACTGGTTTAACTTTATTTAAAAATAGAGCCTGAAACAAAATATTTCTTGACTAGTGAAACAACAGTTGCTTAGACCAAAATCAGTAAAATGAAAATAAGTAAGTGGATTTCTTCTCTGGGAAATTTGGGCATGCACACATTTCCATCTGGGAATGATAGTCCACAGCGTTAATCAGATTTTGACTCCACAAATAATTGTGGAGTCTGACTCTACAGCTGATAAAATTTGTTGCACTACTTTAGACATCTTGCCTTATATAAAAATGGATATTTTATTGCCTCAATCTCTGTGACTCTAAAAAAGAGGAAAAATGGTTGCCAATTGTCTCATAGTTATTTCATGCTTAAGTTCTACTAAATTTTTACTAGAATTACAATCAGCATTCAAATATTTCTTTCCCACAGATTCTTTTAGAATAACGATATTGTTTATTTTATCAAAGGCAATTATTTTTTCCATCTAATCATATTTATATAGAGTATGTTTCATTAGCTCTACTTTTTTTTTTTGTTTTGTTTTGTTTACCAACTAGAATCTGAAAGGGTCTTTTAGTAAAAAAGTTTAAGATTGTTTTCTTGACGTGAAATCACATAAAAGAATGAACCCTTCCCGTATTTGGAATAGCATACAGGGCTTTAGGATGGCAAAGGTCAGCGTTTTCTCTCTTGAATGAGACCACCTGTACTTTAAGGTTAATTACTTTGTGACAACAGGTACTATACTCTTTACAAGATACCAGCCGTAAAATTGAAAAATAAGCCAGAAAATCTCTCCGTTCATCAGCCTGAAAATGCTGTAGTCTTTGGTATGTGTCATATATTATTGACTTGTCTAATACCTTTGACTTAGACCTTCCAAAAGTAATAATCACATCTCTGAAAGGATTAATCTGTAAGCCTCTTTGCCTTATATGCACAGCGCTAAAAATCACAAATCTCTGACTTTTCTCTCCCTTGACCTATCTTTGTGATAGGGTGCACATTACATATTTCACTTTTTATTCAATCAATTCCAGTACCAAATCTTCCACAAATTTTAAGGGAGGCTATGCCTATTGCAAAACTGGAATATATATGTGAAGAAAGTCATCATGAGTATTACTAAAGTTTAGATCTAGATACATAACACATTTTATTATGTTTGAGGGCTATATTTCTTTATAACATGGAGGAAGAATATATTTGGCTATCAAGCCTCCAAATAACTCACTTAAAAAAATTTAAATATATTTTAACTAAGAAATGAAGGATCAAACATGATTTTAGTTTGCAAACATAAATTAGTTACACTCAATCGGACTGATTTCTTTCAGTAATCAAAATATTTAAACATTTCTAAGTGATGTAAGTTTCTCAGGTTAAAAATAAAACTATAGGCAATGTGGAGAAAATATGCATTCACTCTTATTAAAATTTTCTTATTAAAATAAATAGCAGGTTAATAAAACAAAGCTGTTATTTTCTGCATGGTTACTTAAATGCTATGCAACAGAAGTTCTCTGCACAATTACTACTGAAGAAAAGAGGAGAAAAGCAGGAAAAAAACAACCTGAATATATTTCCCCTGCCCATCAGCAAAAATAATGTTTTACCATGAAGTAGGTTAATTGGTGACATTTATACATATTCAAGTTTGCATTTAATGCTTTCTCTATTTTTCTAAAACAATTTCTGCTGAAACATAATAGAGAATCAACACAATATTTTCATTCTCTTTATATTGAGATTCTAAACTATGTATGTAGATTTCCACATGTGGCTGATTTCATTTAGATACATTGTTTTATTATTAAGAATAAAATCAACATTGAATCTTTTTGAAATAAAATCAGTTACCAAATTATTTTATTTTACTTTTCAGTAGAAAGTTGCTGACAACATGTTGGATGATGAATAAAGACTTTTCAAAGGAATTGTGGGTAGTAGGAGGGATGTTTCTGTTGCTTCATGATGAATAAAAATCTGTCTTTTGTATTAAAACATTCGAATAGAAAGTGGAGAAGACTTGTTAATATATAAATATGGCTTACATGGCATTCTTTCATTTTCAAGTTGCAGAAAAACAATCACATTAAATGAAACAAAAGAAATTAATTAATTGAAAGCTTCATAAAACAGCAGAAATCTTGGTTTTTACTCCTTTCAGAAAAGATGATATGCAGGGCAACTAATCTTATTGGCCTGGGTTGGATCAGGCAATCAACACTGAGCCAGTCATTGTGACTATGGACATGGAATGTTCTGACTGGCTAGGCCTAAATCAGGAACAAGTGGCAAGGGAGAGCGTAGGCTACGTGCTGGGGAGGGGTGATTTTCAAAAAGTCAGATGACCTCTACTGCATAAACAACTATTTAAGGACTCTGGATAAAAAGAGAGAGATTAATGAAGCATAATCCTTGTCCTCCATGGTTGCATATTCAAAATAGAGACACAGCAGTGCAAATGCATAACTACAAATACAATAAAAACTTTTATGCCTGACATAATGTTAGTCATGGATTCACTGGAAAATAGCAGAGTCAAGGACTTTGAATGATAGATCATTCAAGTATAAGAGGAATGGCATTGCAATATAGAGAAATCCTTTTTAAGGTGATTAATTCATCCTCCCTGAAAAGCTTATAATTTATTTTTATATGCATAATAAGCACAAAACAGTGATGAGGATCTAAAGAACACAAGCTGAAAAGAGAGAGAATTATAGCATCAAATACGAAGATAAAAGACAACTTATTGTTATGATGCTAAATGGGAAAATATTTTACAAAATTTGTAGTACAGGATGCAATTTGTAAATAAAATCACACTTAAGGTGAAATATGAGCAATTGTAAATGCAAAATACAAACTAAAATAAGGTATACAAACAAACACATATGGCCCAAAATATGGCAGATGGGAGGAAGGACACAGTAAACAGAAGTATCTGCAGAACAAACTACCCAAGGACAGGTGGAGGCAGCAAGAACCAGATCAGAAGCCATTCCCTCAGCAACCCAAGGAGAGGGCCTTACCATCCCCACTTTAACAGACACAATGCAACTCAAGATTATTTTCAGACAGTATATGTAAGCATGGATACATTTTTATGTATGCATTTTATTCCAAAATTTTGCTTTCCTATTTTCAATAAATATTTGACATATTTAAGAAGTCATGGGTTAAGGAACTCTACAGCTTTTGTTAGGTACATATTATTTTATTACAATAGAAATTTTGTGCCAACATTATGTACAATTAGATTAAAAGCCTCCTTTCATAAAGATGTATCTTAATTTTGTTTATTTTTCTTCAGGTGTACTGACAGAAGCTTAAAGTAAGGGAATTAGAAATGAGTCATTTTTAAAATGTAGGACTTCAATCTATCCAGGAGAGAGTAAAATGCTGTATTTTGTACAGTGATAGTTGTTCTTCAAGCATATTCAATGTAGTTTTTCTTGTCTTGTAAATTACTACTACCAACCCTCACCATGAGTAATCAATAATCTATTTGTTGTTGTTGTTGTTGTTGTTGTTGTTGTTGTTGCTGCTGCTGATGTTGTTTTAGAATAAGAATAACAGGAAAGAAAAACTAGAAATTTTTCTTTAAAGCCACCTATTACAAGGGGTGAGATGGCAAAGAAGGGAATGATGCTTCCCTGAATACACATGTTGGTACCTATTAAAATTTACTTAAATGTATTGAGGTATTCCTTATATACAATAAAATGCACAGCTATTGAGTGACTGGTCAATATTTTTTGATAAATGTATACAATCATGGAACAATCTTCCATTGAAGAAAGACGTAGAACACTACCATGGTGACAAAACCTTCCCTCTTCTCCAAGTAACCAGTGATCTGATTTTTATTGACATAGGCGTTTCTAAAACTGTATGTAAATGAAATCACAGAACACATATATGCTTTTATGTATATGTTCTTGTTTCTGGCCTCTCTTGCTTAATGTACATATTTTAAAATTCATTCATGTTGTTGTACTTATTTTTAGTTTATCATTTTTTTCTGAATAGTATTCAACTGTATGAATATACCAAAGTTTTTTTATTGTAATCCTATCGATAATTGTTTTCAGTTTCATACTCTTGATTAGAGCTGCTATAAACATTCTTGTATAATTTTTGGTTTTGGTTTTGCTGTTATTGTTAACATGTTTTTATTTCTTTTGTTTAATATTTAACATTTTGTTTAAACTTGGAGTGAAATTGCTACTTTTAGTTACTTATCCAATATAAAGGATCAAATGATTAGATAGCCAAATCAAATTTCAGTAAATCGGAAATCTTGTCTATTATCTAACTTTGCTAATCATTTCAAAGATGCAGACAAATCTGTAGGAAACGGCTTAATACACCAATGGCAGCTCACTGAGACATTTCTTATTACAGTGGACATGTAATCTCTGACCCAAAAAATAGACAAGTAATAGTGACTCTAGTTATGAATACTGTACCGTGTACTTGAAAATTCCTGACAGAGTTAGCAAAGTTCTAAAATGTTCTCTCCATTTAAAAAAAAAAAAAAAAAAAGTATGTGAGGGGGTGGCTATGTGAATTAGGTTTATTTAATCATTCCACAATTTACACATACCAAAACGCCATATTATGGACTATAAATACATATAACTTTATCTGTCAGTTATATCTTTATAACTTCCCCCCAAAAAAATGTTAAAGACAGGGACAAAAAAGTAGATAAGGACTCCAAGTGAGATTTGCAGATTTACCTCACTCAAGTAGGAAATATTTTATTTTTTGAAACATCTCTATTTTATACCTTGGCTTTCATGGTAAGCCAAGATATGTATGTAGAAATCTATGTATGTAGATTTCTTCAAAACTCCATAGATTCTGGGCATATTCACATGTCTACTTTAAATAAGAATACTCTATTAATAACAATGTATGGGAGATAGAGACCATCCTGGCTAACACGGTGAAACCCCGTCTCTACTAAAAATTCAAAAAATTGGCCGGGCGTGGGGGCGGGCGCCGGCAGGATAGTCCCAGCTACTCGGGAGGCTGAGGCAGGAGAATAGTGTGAACCTGGGAGGCGGAGCTTGCAGTGAGCCGAGATCGCTCCACTGCACTCCAGCCTAGCAACAGAGCGAGACTGCGTCTCAAAAAAAAAGAAAAGAAAAGAAAAGAAAAGAAAAGAAAAAATGTATGGATAAGGAGCATACACCTAGGAAAAATTCACATAAATAAAAGCCCTGCGGTACAGGTATCATGTAGAAAGTAATTTAGACAAGATCTCTTTCCTTTTCTTCTTATCCTGGAGGCGTTCCCTCAGCTGCTTTATCTCCTTCTTCGCTAGGTGGCTAAGTGTTTAAGCGTTTATGAGAAACTGCTGAAATAGAAAGTGGAGAGGACTTGAAATGTTTATTTACAGAAGCGGTCGGACAATTTTACTTACCCACAACGCCCAGCTAATTTCTTTTTTTATATTTTTAGAAGCGATGGTGTTTCACTGTGCTAGCCAGAATGGTCTCGATCTCTTGACCTCGTGATCCACCCCCCTCGGCCTCCCAAAGTACTGGGATTTCAGGTGTGAGCCACCACTCCTAGACTTATAAAAAGTTATAATACAGGTATGCAAAGTGTAATAATCACAGCATGGAGAATGAGGTATCCATTCCCTCAAGCATTTATCTTTTGTGCTACAATCCACTTATACACTTTTCGCTATTTTAAAAGGTACAATTAAGTTATTACTGATTATAATCACTTTATTGTGCTATTATACGGTTGTTCTTATTCTTTCTATTTTTTAGTACCCATTAACCATCCCCATCCTACCCCCACTACCCTTCCCAACCTCTGGCAACCGTTCTTCCACTTTCTATGTCCAGGAGTTCAATTGAAAAACTTCCTATTTCTGAGTTTTAAACTGTAGCTTAAAAGGTTAGAAACCACTACTTTCATACAATATGTCAGAATTTAAAGAGAATAATACCATTTGGTGATAATGGACCATAATACCTTTTGGTGATATGCTTCTGATGTCAAATTACACATTACATCACTTTATTGAAGAGCTCTGAGCACAATTTAATGCATTCTTTTAGGATCTAAAAATGATATAAGAGATTAAATGTCTCATACTTTGAGATTGGATGATTGTTATAGTATCCATCAAAACATTTTCTCTCCATAAGACTTAATGAATCGGGCCCTATACCTTGGTACTGTGGCCATTAACCAATTACTAAACCTCACTCCTTTTCTCTCACCCACTCACTTTAACACCGATCACCTTAGTGATTGCCTACCATGAAACTGGTATTTGAGATATGTTCTATTTTTAATAAATTGTTCTTTATGACTTGTCTTTAGTCACTTAAAGGTGGAGTGCTGAATATCAGCATCCCTTTCTAGTTTCCATTCCACTTACATTTATCAGTTACCAAAGAAGATTTATAAAAAATGTTACTTAAACATCAATTGTATTTTTCGAGCTTGTAAAACTACTCCTATTCATTATATTTTCTTCTATATTAGAGTTGTGTCCATTCCTGTGACATGCAAATGAAAAAGAAAAAAAGAGGAGTCTGTTTCATTTCAGCAGGAGAACTACAACAACGTAGCAGTGCTTTCTATCTAGGGATAATGTTGACATTGATTCACCTGACACAGAGGGAGAACCCATTAAGTTCACATGATTTTTTTTCATAACATAATACTGCGGAAGGCAAAACCTGCTTGACATGCCAGGTTATGAGGTATTTTAAGCTGGTCATTGGAAACTATCATACCTCCTGTTTTTGTGCCTTTTCTCCAGTCATAAGTATTCTTAATTAAAATTAAATTAAAAGATCTGCGTACAAAAAAAAAGTTATAAAGATGCTACCATTTTATCAAAAGTATATTTTTTCATGTACATATTCCTTTTTACTTGATCATTTTCAATTTAAATTACAGGCAATTTTCATAGTGTATGTACTAAAGACAGACTGATATGAATATCAATGCTCATAAATTGTTTTATACTTTTTGCATGAAAGACCGTGTGGTATATGCTTTAGATTAATTATGTCAGATAATCTTAACACTATAAGATGATTCCAGTTATCATTGTCATTTGAATGATAGTGAAATTGATTCTGGCTCTCATAGTAAGAATGTGGAGACGTTGACAACCAGGCCAAATCTTGTCAGACATCAGACACACTTAACTTGACCGTGTCTCTCTGTAGCAAGTTCTGTTTATTCGTCCATTTTTTTTATTTTCCAAATATTATAATTTGGCATATGTTATATTAGTTGTATAATGCAATAGAATTGTAACAGTTTATATGTATAAAGCTGTAATTTGATTATAAATAATCCCCAAACATCTGATATAATAATTTATTATGGCTTTATTAAATAAAAGATTTATCCAAATATTTAATTATAGACATTTATTTACATAATTCAATATTTAAATATTTTATCTCTGTAAAAAAAACACTATAGATAAAGGTATAGTATAATCCTCCATGACTTTTGCAATTCCAGTTTTTTCAGATGTAACTATTGTTATGACACCAATACAGTTCAGTATCTATTTTGGTTTTCTCTGTGTTCCTAAGCCCCTGATAATGAAATCAAACATATATTTATAATTCTCAGGGATTTTTATAAGGCCAGCAGAAAATGTTATTATAGATATTATCTTTTGAAATAATTTCCATTAAAAGAAGACAAGGTTTATAGAAATAATTTCAAATTTTAATGTGGGATAAGCAATTTCGATGATAAGATACTTCCACAATATTCTATCATCCTGTGAAAAGACTCAGGAGTCAATTTGAAGAGGCTCCCAGCAACCAAAGACAAAAAGTTGCAATAATTAAACCAAATAGTAACTACATTTATTAAAATACATCACATGTTTACATTCTTGTTTTCATAATAATACAAATAGCTTCACATTGGTTAAACTGGTAAATGCTAAGAACTAAAAATATTATTTTGAACATACTAAAGGAAAAATACAGAATTTGTACCTTCTCTCTGATTATCTGATCTCAGAGTAACTGATATTTGAAGATAAATAGAAGGTTTTCATTATAAAATAAATCCATATAATAATAAAATAAAAATGCAATTATGTCTCTATTTTTCATCGACCCTTAAAGAACTGATTGACCTAGGCAATGATAACCAATGGCTAATAATGTCACAAAAAGTAAACATACATATATTATGCACCCGTTGGTCTAATGGAAATTTGAATTACTACTTAGGCAGTAATTTTATGAAATAAAGGAAATCAACATGAAGCAGCTCAAGTGTCGAGATTTAAACTGTCCAATAGAACTCTCTGTGATTATAGAAATACTTTATATCTGCACTTTCCACTATACAAGCCATTAGCCACATGTGGTTATTGAGTACTTAACGACAGATAGTATAACTGAGAATTTGAAAATTTAATATTATTTAATGTTAAATAATCCAAGATTAGATTTAAATGGTCCCATTTAGCTACTGGTAAACATATTGGACAAGAGTGCTCTAGATCAAAGTCCAATTTGTAAATATAAATATAAATATAAAATACTATCTTAAGAGAAACCATGGCGATATAATCTGAAACATCCAGACTCTGAGCAACTCTGTAACACAGCAAACCCAGTTCTTCAATTTAAAAAGTTCCAAGAAAAAATAAGACAGAGAGGAATAAAAGGTATGCAAGAGCTTCCAGTGAGAAACAAATGATGATAACAGACTTCAAGGGTACTGAACATCACTGGTCTTCTTGAAAGATCTGTGGCCTGCAGCTCCATCAGTGGCAGTGCTTTGGGCAGAGGTAATATCTTAGAATGGTTGCTTGATGTTTCTAGAGGGATTGAATCTTAGGATGTGGCTTCTCAAACTTTCCAAATATTCCGAAGTCCATAAAATATGCAGTAGGTATCCTGCCATGTTTTGCTTAACAATGGGAGGAAGTCTTTATTAACATTTAGAAATAACAATAATAATGACAACAGAAACAATTATAGGTGAAAACTTAATATGAACCAATCACTTTTTTAAAGCTTAACATGTATAATTTTATTTACATCTCACAACAACTGCAATTTGATCTATGCTACAAATGAGAAACCGTAGGACAGAAATACTAATGTGCACAGATCACACAGATAATCATAACTGAGTAGTATCCTCAGCTTGTGCTCTTAATCACATTAAGTGAGGTTTTTCCTTATTGAGGTAGAATACAAGTCAAAATCAAAATTAAAAACTTGAAAATAAAAATAGAGATATTTTCAGTATTTCTAAAGTATAAGGCTAAGATTCATATTAACCATGCGTTTAAAAATATATACTCATGTTTATTTTGTGTCTATTTCATATTAGATTGTCAACGACATTTTCCTATGTTACTAACATTAATACTTATCTGATAGTGATGTTGTTTAAAAAATGTTTATTTTACATTACTTGACTTCTCCCAGTAGACTTGTTTCTTAGTAAACTTCCTAAATATCCATAATCTATAATTAGGTATAATAAAATTCTTATAAATCACTCTAAAAGTTTTGAACCAAAAATGTGGAGAGAATCATTCTTAACCTTGTAAGAGAAGCATAGTTGTTGATTTCAATGACTTCTAATTAAATAATTACCTTAATGAATAAAGTGATGAAAACAATTATCAAGTAGAGGACAATATTTATAGACCGAATTAAGCATAACAAAGCTAAACTAGATTTCATTAAGTATACAAACTTAAAATAGAACAGCACCATTTTAAAGCAATGCTCAGTACTATTCAAAAGAACTAATATTCATTTTGAGACCTAATTAAATGCTAAAAGTGGGTACCAAACTCCAAATTTTTTTTCTAATTTAGTGGTTGTAAAAGGGTGTTTATAAATTAAAACCTACAACAACAAGGTACCATCACCAAGTAGTTTTAAAATTTTCTGCCTAAAATATGCTCCACTTAAACACTTATATTCATATTGTCATATTAAATATTATAAACATTTCTGAGGTAAAGAAACCAATTTAAGTTTGTTTAACTTTTTTCCTCAACCATAATAGAACAGTGAATATGGCCTTTTATGAATACTTCAGTATTATTATCATGCGCATGAACAATTTGTTACATACTGATGTAAATACAATATTTTATGTAGATTGCTAGCTTATCATTTAGGAAAGATACATGCTTCAATGCAGTCTATTATGACATGGAAACAGAACATAGACAACCAATTTTTAAAAGATTTAATATCTTTATATTTTATAGTAGGTGTTTTCTGATTCAATAGATATTACTGCAATTACTATGTTTCAAGCAATGTTAAACCACCAACTCTTTTTTGATGTATTCTTTAATTAGAAAAAATGTGAGAAAAAGGTTGGCCATTGATTAGATAAAGTAAGGGCAGGAACAAATTCTCGAAGGATTTTACTTAAAGTAAGCATATACCAACTGACAGAGAGGCCCAAGTAGAAACCCCTTAAATATCCTCAAACACTTGATCAGGATTAAAAAATTAAATACAGTGCCATATCCTGAGAAAATTTATAACTTTAGTGACGCCAACAAAGATTTAAAGGATTCAGAGCTAGACTCTGTATCCAATCCCTTTTCCGTTCAACTCTAAGGCTCCTGAAAAAAGAAGATGGAGCTGTCACAGCCAAAGGATCCTAAGGAGATGTGGTATCTAAATGTCATGTGGTGCCATGGATGGCATCCCGGAACAGAAAAGGGGCATTAGGTAAGAACTTGCAACAATATTTTGTGCAACAACTGATTTATTCTAGTAGTTACGATTACAGTAATTTAACAAAAGCCACATAAGCCTCCTTCGGGGGAAAATAATCAGGATTTTCTGTGAATTCCTGAGGACATAGAAAGTAAGCCCAAGCTATGAAAGACAACTACGGAACTCTGTTTTGAATTACCTGATATTTCTAGGCTAGTGACAATAAAAAAATATAATCAATAAGCTTAGATGCTGTATTTTAAAGTAAGTTTTTTAAAAATGGACACATTTATTTTAATTAATTTAAAGTAATATAGCTGCATGCAATTATTGGTTGCAATATTGCACAACACAGTTAAACATAGTCATAGAAGGGGCACATGGCTTCCCAAATTACCTGTGTTTAGTCAAGGTTTGAGTTGATTTTAAGATGTGACTCTTTGGCATATCACTCTAAAATCAGCTTTGTTTAACAGAGATTATTCTCCTTTGTAAGCCCTGAACGCCTATTCTTATCCCCAACAGCCTCATTAATTTACCAAAATCATATTAACTTCTCAGTTTCTCAGAAGCCTCTAAAAGATTTAGGAAAAAAAAAATTAATAGAGAAAAAGAGGCCCACAAAATAGTCTGCCTATCTACACTTTCTGTCTCTTCTAGATATTGTCTCTACAACACCTCTTTGTCTTGGTGGTTCTCTGTATTTAAATACTTTCACATATATATAAAGGTTATTGATGCTTAGAAGTCTGAGGAAAACATATAATGCTGAGTAAAAAGATAACAAAAATAGTTATTTTTAAATTGGCATATATGATGAGAAAATTTACTTATAATCAGTATTTGCCATTTGCCAAATTAAGTGCACAGTTTCATATCATGCAACTTCATTTGGTATCAAACTAGAACCCTTTCCTTTTCCTTGCACTACTATGTAGCTGTACATTCACTCATAAACCTTGTCCCTTACTCATCAGAATAAAATGGCAGTTGCAATTTTTCAACTATCAAACATAAGAAATTGCATTATGGTTATCTTACTTTTTGCATATGATTTTCCAGTTGATTACAAATCAATATAATACATACTAAAATTATGTTTTTATAAAAATTTTATCACATTTCTGTGTACATAAGACAACATACCACTTGTTGAACTTAATAATACCATCATATCTAAAATTTCTGAATATTTTAAAGTATATTATTGAAGTAGAATAAATGTTTTATATTAAAGCAGTATTTGTAATTTGTGACATTATTTAAAATAGAGAGCCGTCTCAAAGAGTAAGCTATAATTTCTAGTTTAGAAAAATATCCAAAAATTTCCACATGTCTCTTAAATATCACAAAACATATATATTTTGTGTCGGGTTGAAGGGAAGAAGAGGAATGTAGAACATTATAGTGCAGATAATGGTTGATGTTATCTTTCGTTTTGCCACAAACGTGCTATGTCCTACTAGTTTTCTGTTTCTGCAAAACCAAAAATATCACTACAAACTTAGTAACATAAAAGGACCCAAATTTATTATCTCAGAGTTTCTTTGGGTCAGCAGTTCAACACACGTGAATGAGTTCTCTGTTCCAGTTCTCATAAGATCTGTATCAAAGTGTTGACTGACTGTCTTCAGTAGTTCAACACACGTGAATGAGTTCTCAGTTCCAGTTCTCATAAGATCTGTATCAAAGTGTTGCCTGACTGTCTTCAGTAGTTCAACACACGTGAATGAGTTCTCAGTTCCAGTTCTCATAAGATCTGTATCAAGGTGTTGACTGACTGTCTTCAGCAGTTCAACACACGTGAATGAGTTCTCAGTTCCAGTTCTCATAAGATCTGTATCAAGGTGTTGACTGACTGTCTTCAGCAGTTCAACACACGTGAATGAGTTCTCAGTTCCAGTTCTCATAAGATCTGTATCAAGGTGTTGACTGACTGTCTTCAGCAGTTCAACACACGTGAATGAGTTCTCAGTTCCAGTTCTTATAAGATCTGTATCAAAGTGTTGACTGACTGTCTTCAGCAGTTCAACACACGTGAATGAGTTCTCAGTTCCAGTTCTCATAAGATCTGTATCAAGGTGTTGACTGACTGTCTTCAGCAGTTCAACACACGTGAATGAGTTCTCAGTTCCAGTTCTTATAAGATCTGTATCAAGGTGTTGACTGACTGTCTTCAGCAGTTCAACACATGTGAATGAGTTCTCAGTTCCAGTTCTTATAAGATCTGTATCAAAGTGTTGGCTAACTGTCATCAGCAATTCAACACATGTGAATGAGTTCTCAGTTCCAGTTCTCATAAGATCTGTATCAAAGTGTTGACTGACTGTCTTCATTGATGTACAAATAGGCAAAAGTCTGCTTCCAAGGTCTCTGAAATTGTGGACACTTAATGTTTTTTCTTGTCTTGTGGCTAGAGATCAATCTTAGTACCTAGAGACCACTCTCAAGTTAACTGATTTGATACTTTAATTAAATATGAGAAATTCCTATTTATAAAAATGATAACCCATCACACATTCGCCCTCAAGGTGGTGAGGGAGTCATAAAAGGTATATACTCTAGGGGATGGACCCACAGGGGCCATATTAGAGTTATCTGCCTTCCATATATAGGAACATATCTTAAAAGATATTTTATTATTATTTATTAGCAACTATAATTTTATCTAATGTGAATATTTACACATTAAAAACATTATTTTTTTGTTTTGGCTAAATGTCACTCTTTTGTTGTAGATGCAAATAATATTTTCAACTTTTGTAAGTAATTTTGCCTCCATGGTAGGGGAATATTTCTTTAGACCAAAATGCCAGTAAAGCTTAGATCCATGCATCTTTGATAATCTTCTCAATGAATTTTACATTAAGTCAAGAAAGTATATGTGTATATATGTGTGTGTGTGTGTGTGTGTGTATATATTATACTTTAAGTTCTAGGGTACATGTGCACAATGTGCAGGTTTGTTACATATGTATACATGTGCCATGTTGGTGTGCTGCACCCATTAACTCATCATTTACATTAGGTATATCTCCTAATGCTATCCCTCCCCCTCCCCACAATAGGCCCTGGTGTGTGATGTCCCCCTTCCTGTGTCCAAGTGATCTCATTGTTCAATTCCCACCTATGAGTGAGAACATGCAGTGTTTGATTTTCTGTTCTTGTGATAGTTTGCTAAGAATGATGGTTTCCAGCTGCATCCAAGTCCCTACAAAGGACACAAACTCATCCTTTTTTATGGCTGCATAGTATTCCATGGTGTATATGTGCCACATTTTCTTAATCCAATCTGTCAATGATGGATGTTTGGGTTGATTCCAAGTCTTTGCTATTGTGAATAGTGTTGCAATAAACATACGTGTGCATGTGTCTTTATAGCAGCATGATTTATAATCCTTTGGGTATATACCCAGAAATAGGATGGCTGGGTCAAATGGTATTTCTAACTCTAGATCCTTGAGGAATCGCCACACTATCTTCCACAATGGTTGAACTAGTTTACAGTCCCACCAACAGTGTAAAAGTGTTCGTATTTCTCCACATCCTCTCCAGCACCTGTAATTTCCTGACTTTTTAATGATTGCCATTCTAACTGGTGTGAGATGGTATCTCATTGTGCTTTTGATTTGCATTTCTCTGATGGCCAGTGATGATGAACATTTTTTCATGTGTCTGTTGGCTGTATGCATGTCTTCTTTTGAGAAATGTCTGTTCATATCCTTTGCCCACTTTTTGATGGGGTTGTTTGTTTTTTTCTTGTAAATTTGTTTGAGTTCTTTGTAGGTTCTGGAAATTAGCCCTTTGTCAGATGAGTAGATTGCAAAAATTTTCTCCCATTCTGTAGGTTGCCTGTTCACTCTGATGGTAGTTTCTTTTGCTGTGCAGAAGCTCTTTAGTTTAATTAGATCCCATTTGTCAATTTTGGCTTTTGTTGTTGTTGCTTTCGTTGTTTTAGACATGAAGTCTTTGCCCATACCTATGTCCTGAATGGTATTACCTATGTTTACTTCTAAAATTTTTATGGTTTTAGGTCTAACATTTAAGTCTCTAATCCATCTTGAATTAATTTTCGTATAAGGAGTAAGAAAAGGATCCAGTTTCAGCTTTCTACTTATGGCTAGCCAATTTTCCCAGCACCATTTATTAAATAGGGAGTCCTTTCCCCATTTCTTGTTTCTCTCAGGTTTGTCAAAGATCAGATGGCTGTAGATGTGTGGTATTATTTCTGAGGACTCGGTTCTGTTCCATTGGTCTATATCTCTGTTTTGGTACCAGTACCATGCTGTTTTGGTTACTGTAGCCTTGTAGTACAGTTTGAAGTCAGGTAGCGTGATGCCTCCAGCTTTGTTCTTTTGGCTTAGGATTGTCTTGGCAATGTGGGCTCCTTTTTTTTCCATATGAGCTTTAAAGCAGTTTTTCCCAATTATGTGAAGAAAGTCATTGGTGGCTTAATGGGGATGGCATTGAATCAATAAATTACTTTGGGCAGTATGACCATTTTCACGATATTGATTCTTCCTATTCATGAGCATGGTATGTTCTTCCATTTGTTTGTGTCCTCTTTTATTTCACTGAGCAGTGGTTTGGAGTTCTCCTTGAAGAGGTCCTTTATATCCTTTGTAATTTGGATTCCTAGGTATTTTATTCTCTTTGAAGCTGTTGTGAATGGGAGTTCATTCATGATTTATGTTTTTCTGTTTTTTTTTAATTTTTAATTTTTGTCAGTACATAGTAGGAGTACATGAGACATTTTGATACACTGATGCAACATAAAATAATCACTTGGAGAATGGATATCCTTCCCCTCAAATGTTTTATCTTTGTATTACAAACAATCCAATTACAATCTTTTAGTTATTTGAAAATGTACAGTTAACTTATTATTGATTATAGTCATCCTGTTGTGCTATCAGATGCTGGGTCTTATTTATACTTTCTGCGTTTTTTTCATACCCATTAACCATCCCCCCACTGACCCCCACTCCACTACAACCCTTCTCAAACTCTGGTAACTATCCTTTTACTATGTACATGAGCTCAATTGAAGTTTAAATCACACAGAGTACTTATTTTTAGAACCCATAAATAAGTGAGAACATGTGTGATGTCTGTCTTTCTGTGCCTGGCTTTTTTCACTTAACACAATGATCTCCAGTTCCATTCATGTTGTAGCAAATGGATCTCATTCTTTCTTAAGGCTGACTGGTGCTCCATTGTGTACATGTGTCACATTTTCTTTACCAGTTCATCTGTTGATAAACATTTAGGTTGCTTCCAAATCTTAGCTACTGTAAACGGTGTGCAACAACAAACATAGGAATGCAGATATCTCTTCCATATACTGAGTTCCTTATTTTGGATATATACTCAGCAGTGTGATTGCTGGATCATGTGGTAGCACTCTTTTAGCTTTTTGAGGAACCTTGAAATTGTTCTCCATAGTGATTGTACCAAATTACCTCCCCACCAACAGTGTACGAGGGTTCCCTATTCTCCACATCCTTGACAGCATTTGTTATTGCCTGTCTTTTGGATACAAGCTATTTTAACTAGGGTGAGACGATATCTCACTGTAGTTTTGATTTGCATTTATCTGATAATGATATTGAGCACCTTTTCAAATGCCTGTTTATAATTTTTATATCTTCTTTTGAGATACGCCTATTCAAGATTCTTCCCATTGTTGATTGGATTATTACATTTTTTTCTATAGAGTTGTTTGAGATCCTTAAACATTTTGGTTAGTAATCTTTTCTAAAATGAATAGTTTGCACATATTTTCTCCCATTCTGTGGGTTGTTTCTTCACTTTGTTGATTGTATCCTTTGCTGTGCAGAAGCTTTGTAATTTGATATGATCCCATTTGTCCATTGCAGAATCAATTGCCTCTGGTTGTAACGGGACATTGGTCAAGAAATTTTTCCCCAGACCAATATCCTGGAAATTTTCCTAATGTTTTCTTACGGTAGTTTCACAGTTTGAGATCTTAGATTTAAGTCTTTAGTCAACTATGAGTTGAATTTTGTATATGGCTAAAGATAGGGGTCTAGGTTCATTCTTCTGGTTATGGATATCCAGTTTTCCCAGTAACATTGATTGAAGAGACTATTTCCCAGTGTATGTTCTTCACACCTTTGTCCAAAATGAGTTCACTGTTGGTGGGTGTATTTGTTTCTGGATTCTCTACTCTGTTCCATTGGTCTATGGCATCCTTTTTATGCCAGTACCATGCTGCTTTGGTTACTATAGCTCTCTAGCATAACTTAACAACAAGTAATATGATTTCTCCACCTTTGTTTTTTTTTGTTTTGTTTTCTTTTGTTTTGTTTTTTTTTGTTGTTTGTTTGTTTGTTTGTTTTTGCTTAGGATAGCTCTGGTTATTCTGGGACTTTTCTAGCTCCAAATACATTTTAGAATTGTTTTTTATTCAACTTTTGTGAATAATGTCATTGGTATTGTGACGGGATTACATTGAATCTGTAGATTGCTTTGGATAGTATGGACATTTTAACAATATTGATTCTTCCAATCCATAAACATGAAATAGCGTTTCATTTTTTGTGTGTTTCTTTTCAGTTTCCTTTATCATTGTTTTGTAGTTTTTATTATAGAGATCAATCATATATTTGGTTAATTCCTAGGTATTTCATTCTATGTGTGGTTATTTCAAATGGGATTACATTTTTATTTCTTTTTCACATTTTTCACTGTTGGCATTTGGAAATGCTACTGATTTTTGTGGGTTGGTTTGAATCCTTCAACTTTACTGAATTTATTAGTTCTAACAGTTTTTCATTGAATCTTTAGGTTTTTCCAAGCATAATATCATATCATATGCACAAAAGGATAATTTTATTCTTCCTTTACAATTTTGATTCCCTTTATATCATTCTCTTCTCTGATTGCTCTAGCTAGGACTTCCAATATGATGTTGAATAATAGTGGTGAAAGTGGGAATCCTTGTCGTGTTCCTGATCTTGGAGAAAAGGTTTTCGGTTTTTCCACATTCAGTAGGACATTAGCTGAGGGTCTATCATATATGCTTTTCAGTATGTTGAGGTATGATCCTTCTATACCCTCTTTTTTTAGGGTTTTTATAATAAAGAAATGTTGACTTTTTAAAAAATACTTTTCAGCATCAATTGAATTGATCATACAGTTTTTACCTTTCATTCTGTTAATATGATGTATCACATTGGTAAATTTATATATGTTGAACCATTCCTGAATTGCAGGGCTAAATCTCACTTGGTCATGAAGAATGATCTTTCTAACGTATTGTTGGAATTAAGTTTGCTAGTATTTTTGTTGAAGATATTTGCATTAATATTCATGAGAGATACTGGCCTATAGTGTTCTTTTTTTTGATGTGTCTTTGTCTGTTTTTGGCATCAGAGTAATACTGGCCTTGTAGAAAGAGTTTGGAAGTAATTTCCTCGTCTTCTATTTTTCTGAACAGATTTAGCAGGGTTGGTATTAGTTCTTTAATATTTGGTGGAATTCAATAGTAAGCTATCAGATCTTTTCTTTACTGGGAGACTTTTTATTGTTACCTGTTAATGGTCTGCTGGGGTTTTGAATTTATTCCGTATTCAATTTAGGTACGTTGTATGTGTCTAGGAATTTATTCATTTCTTCTTGATTTTCCAATTTATTGGCATATAGTTGCTCATAGTACTCACTAATGATCCTTTGAATTTCTGAAGTATCAGTTGTAATGTCCCCTTTTTCATTTTTTATTTCCTTTATTTTTATCTTCACTTTATTTCTTAGTCTGGCTAAGGTTTATCAATTTTGTTTTTCAAAATACCAACTTTTTGTTTGATAAATATGTTGTATTTTTTATTTCCACTTTATTTATCTGCTCTGATCTTTATTATTTTTCTTCTACTAACTTTGGATTTTGTTTGCTATTGCTCTTTAGATAAGATGTTATATTGTTTATTTGAAATTTTTCTCCTTTTTTGATGTAGGCACTTTTAGCTATAAGCTTCCCTCTTAGTACTGTTTTTGCTGTATCCTGTAGGTTTTGTATGTTGTGTTTCCATTATCATTTGTTTCAATAAATTTTTCAATTTCCTTCTTAATTTCTCCATTGACCCACTTTAATTTGAGCATATTCTTTAATTTGCTTAGCGTCCTAAATTCCTGTTGTTATTAATTTCTAGTTTTATTCCATTGTGGTCACAGAAGATGCTTGATATTATTTCAATTGTTTTGAATGTTTTAAGACTTGCTTTGTGATCTAACATATGATCTATCCTTGAGAATGATATGCGTGCTGAGAATGTGTATTCTGCAGCCATTAGATGAAATATTCTGCAAATATCTATTAGGTCCATTTGGGCTAAACTGCAAATTAAGTCTGAGGTTTCTTTGTTGGTTTTTTCTGGAAGATGGAACCAGAGGCAACCATTGAAAACTTACTGGCAGCAGAGAAAAATTTAGTTCATTGAATTTGTTTTTACTTAAATGAGCTTACTGTATTTAGAACACACAGAATTATATGTACAACACAATTATTCTTTCCTTTGATACCAGCTAATACTGTTTTACATTCAATATTGTGAGAAAAAACAGATGGTATCAAATTTAATTCTCAATGATAGATTTCTTTACCTAGAAAATAAATGCTCATAGATGCTATATATAATATAATCAATAGTTGCAGCATTTACTTGATATATTTAGATCTTTTCCTCAGTCCACTTACAAATATTGACCAAATAAATCTTTAAAATGTTTTATTGTTTTGTTAACACTTTTAAGTTCTTCCTTTATCTTTGTCCTTTTAAAAAATGCTTTAGTCATTTATCATCCAGGCTATAACCATTGAACTATGACAAATTCTGAGAGTTCAATTCATATGGAACTTTTATTATATTTTACGATAGTTCTAAAATTTAGCAATAGCAAATTTATTCCTTTTAAGTGCAAATCAGAAATATCATGTTTTGTCTTCCTAATGTAGTTTTATTTAAGCTATATATCTCAGCCACTTTGCTGCAAGTCACATAATAACAGTAAAAAAAAAAAAAAAAAAAGAGTAGTAGAGAAAAAAGCTTTTTAATGAGCTTACATTTTAAGAAATATATTAGACAAATCTGAAAATGCAACCCATGTGTGGGTATAGGGCAAAGTCAGTTAACATAAAGGCAATTACAAACAGAAAGAAGCTTTCTTCACCTTTGTTATTTAACCTATAAATGAATATCCAATTCTCAAGGTATATTTACATCTATTCTGTCAGTAATCTCTGAAGGAAAGTAACAGTAAATGACTCTCATTGACTAAGTAGAACTGATAGGTACTAGAATGGACAGTAAGCAGGAAAACAGGGTACCAACAACAAAAAAATGAAATATTATCTCATATGTCATCACTGGAGATAGAAACTCTTCAACATGTTTTGGTTTGGGTTGCTTTTATTGATCCTTATGCGATTATATTCACAGGAAAGAAATGTAGATTACTCTAATTTATGTCCATTTTACACACTCTGACAATACCCCTGAAACATTTAAACAGATGAAGCAAAGGAAGGTATCATTTCCTCAGAGAAAAATGTCTTCTCAGGAGGAAGAAATAGAAGATAGGCAAGAAAAAGTGTACAAATGTGCATTACATCAACAATTGGCTAGCATTGTATACTATAATATTTGAGAGTCTGATTTAAGTTGGTAAATTGAAAACAAATTTTGTTGTCCCATTTTTTACTGTTTTCAAATCTGATTACAATGTTGGGAAATGAATCAATTTATAATTATAAAGATAAAAAACAGATATTTAATACGTTTTGGGAATAAAGAGGACAAATATTGCAAACCTGTTTATAAATAATACAAATTAAAAAGAGAATACACAGAAGGGAACTACTAGAAAAACTGCTAAAGAAAGAACCTATTTACCTTACAGACCCTTAACGAGGTTTGAGACAATCCATAGATAGTAAGAAGAGGAAAAAATATTTTTTGAAAGACTAAAATCAACAGGTTAGTAGAAACGTATTTTATTATATCATGTTACCAATGGCATGTTTGTGTTTCTCTTTACCCTTCACCTTCAACTCCCACCTCTATCACAAAATTAAATAACCTAGGTTTAAATCACAAGAACAAAAACAAGAAACACAGCAAATGTCAAAAATATGACGGCAAAAATCATTGCCTTATCAAAATAACAGGAGAGTTTTTCAAATAAATTTTGGGGAACAAGTACAGTTTTGATACATAGATATATTGCATAGTGGTGAAGTCTGAGATTTTACTGTAACCATCACCTAATAGTGAACATTATACACAATAAGTAATTGTTCAACCCTCACCCCTGTGGCACCTCCCACCCTTTTGGAGTCTCCAGTGTCTATAATTTCCCTCTGTATGACCTTGTGTATCCATTGTTGACATGCTACTACCAAGAATATGTCTTATTTGACTGTTTTTGAATGGTTAAAATCCAAAACACTGACAACACTCAGTGCTGGCAAGGATATGGAGCAACAGGAACTCTCATTCATTGCTAGCGGGAATGACATAGCCACTTTAGAAGACATTTTGGCAGTTTTTTACAAACTTAATATATTGGTCCATTCTCATACTGCTATGAAGAAATACCCAAGACTGTGCAATTTATAAAGGAAAGGGTTTCAATTGACTCACATTTCAGCATGGCTGGGGAGGCCTCAGGAAATTTACAATCATGGCTGAAGGTGAAGTGGAAGCAAGGTACCATCTTCACATGCCAGTAGGAAGAGGAAGTACAAGCAGGGGAAATGCCAGATGCTTATAAAACCATCAGACCTTATAAGAACTCATCCACTCTCATGAGAACAGCATGGGGGAACTGCCCCCATGATCCAATCACTTCCCACTGGGTGCCTCCCATGATACGTGGGGATTGTGGGAGCTACAATTCAAGATGGAATTTGGGTGAGGACACAGTCAAACTATATGAATAAATATACTTTTACTATACAATCCAACAATCACGTCGTTGGTATTTATCCACATAAATCAGTTGAAAACGTATGCACACAAAAACCTACACATGGGTGGATATAGCACTTTTATTAATAATTGCCAAATCCAAGATGTCCATCAGTGGGTAAAAAGAGAAACTATGTTATATCCAGGCCATGAGAAATTATTCAGGGCTAAAAAGAAGTGAACAATGAAGTCATGAAAAGACCTGGAGGAAGCAAGTGCATATTACTAAGTGCCAGAAGCCAATATGAAAAGGCTACATATTATATAATTCCAACTATATCACATTTTGGAAAAGGTAAAATTTGGACACATAAAAAAAAAATCAGTGTTGGCTGAGGCTCGGTGGAGGAGTGAAAGGATCAATAATTGGAACACAGGAAGCTTTTAAGACAGTTAAACTATTCTCTAGCCTACTGTAATAGTGGATATATGCTATTATGAATTTGTCAAAACCCATAGAACATACAACACCAAGAAACTACCCTGAGGTAAAGTATACTACAGGCTTACTGTGTTGATGTCGGTGTACCCATTGTATCAAATGTATCACTCTTGCTGGCTGTTGATGTGGTGGGTGGGCCTTGTATGTGGGTTTGTGTTGCAGGGGAGGGCAAGTGGCACATGGGAGCTTTGTGTACTTTCTAGTCAATTATGTTGTGAACGAAAAACTGCTCTAAAATTATAAAATATATATAAAATACCTCAAGAACTCATGAATTATTTTTAATCAATAAACTGCAGTCTTTCTGGTGATGCTCAAGTTGTCCCAAATTTGACTTCTGAGAGATCCTTTCATCTCTGTCTTTTGTTTCTGTATCTGTACAGCATTTTATGGCTTTCTCATTCCAGCAGTACCTTGCACTGTCTTAGCACCAGACCTCAAATCTTCTTTCTTTTCTTTTCTTTTCTTTTTTTAATTTGACCTTTTATTTGTGTAGAAGAAAAGGCATAGAACAAATCACTATGTATTAAATGTCCGTATTGCTACTGGAAAAGTTGTGGTGTCATTGATACCAAACATTTTCAGGGAATAACCTTGAGAAAATAGTTTAAGTTATAAGCTTATATATCCAATTCAGTTATTACCGGCTATCTTTCCAATAGACATTATCATTCTATTAACTCACAATTAGCAGATTGGTTCTCAACAACAATAATGCATTAATGTTAATGCATATATTCAATCTTATATTGAAGTAGTTTTTTAAATTTATTATTACAATCTTACTCTCACAAATGAAACAACAACTAATACATTCATCTTTACTTTCAGTTCATTTATGAACTTAGCATAAATCCAACTGAAGTTATATAATAAGATTACTGTATTAAAAAGTAACTTGGAATAATTTCTTTAGTTTTCTTTATGTGAGGTAAAGGTGTCAATGAGGTTGTAAATTAGGGTCACTTGTTTCAATTTCAATTATTTTATTATATTTGCTCTCTGTATTATATTAATTATTAAAATCTATGAAAATGGTTTACTTGGTACTCTTGTTTCTTTTCCTATTCTTACAATTACCACTCAACTCCTATAGGTAATTGCTTTACATAATATCTACTTTATACTTCTGAGTTTTTACAAATGGATATATTGGTATTTCCTCTTCTTTCTTAATCAAATACAGTACAAAGGTGGTCTCTGATTTATGATTATTTGACATGATACTTTTACTGTATCATAGTGCAAAATCATTACAGTTTTGATGTAAAGTATTAAATTATATAAAATATTTAAAACTTTATTATAAAATAGGCTTTGAGTTATATTACTTTGTCCAACAATAGGCTAATGTAAGTGTTCTGAACACGTTTAAGGTATGGTTCATCAAGCTATGAAGTTCAGTATGCTAGACGTATTAAATACATTTTTGACTTATGATATTTTCCATTTACAGTGGTTTATCAGGATATAACCCCATTGCAGACTGAAGCAGATGGATCGCCTGAGCCCAGGAGTTCAAGACCAGCCTGGGCAATACAGCAAAACTCTGTCTCTATAAGGATAAAAGAGTGAGACTCCATCTGAAACAAACAAACAAAAATATATATATACACACTCACACATATATTTGTGTACACATATATATGTGTATATATGTAATATGTACTTACATTCACATTGTATATGCATACATATATATACATATTGCTTTTTTGTTCAAATAATGAAATAGCATGAGAATATCTACATATCAGTTCATAGAGCTTTATTATTTTTGTAAGAGCTTCATTGAAATATAGTTAACGTATCTTAAAATTATCCAATTTAAAGTGTACAATTTAATAATTTAGTATAATCACAGATTTATACAATCACCCCAATTAATTATATAACATTTTTACCACTTCAAAAAGAAATCCCATACTCTTTAGATATATCCATCTAATCCACAATCCTCTTCAGCACTAGGGAACCACTAATCTATGTGCTGTATATATGTATTTGCCAATCCTGAAGGTTTCATACAAATAGATTCTTATATGATTTTTTAAATAACTAATTTCTTTTCATTAGCATATTACAAAGTCCATCATATTGCACCATGTATCATTCCTTCTTTATTTTTATCACCAAATAATATTCCATTATATGCAAGTATACATATTTTGCTTATGTTGTATGTAGCATATTTTATTCAGTTATTTTAACAGTTATGAACTTTGGGTTTTTTCTACCTTCTGATTGTTACAAATAATGATATTATTAACACGTTTTGGCATGAACTTTTTTATTTTACTTGGGCATATATTTATAAGTGGAATAGCTGGGTCAATGGGAACTCTGTGTTTAACTCTTGGAAATGTATGAGAATGATTTACAAAGTAGCTTCAAAATTTTACATTCCTATTGTCACTGCATGAGGGCTTCAATTTCTCCATATCCACATAAAAAACATTATTTTCAAATGTTTTTTATTACTATGACCATACCAGTAAATCTGACGTGGCATCTCATTTTGGTTTTCATTTTTTGTTCTCTATATCACCTATATTTATTGTAATCTTACTGTTTCTTTCTTCTACTTGCTTCTGTTTGATAGTTTTTAAACTTCCTAAGGTGGGATGTCAGTTAATTAATTTGAATTATTCCTTCTTTTTTAATGTAGACATTTTCAACTACAATTTCTCCCATGAGCTAACATAAAGCCTCCATCTCATAAGTGGTGACTGGGAGGAAAAAGAGATGTCTCAATTCTCATCCCCAGTTGCATGGAACTTAGACTCTGCAAAAAGTAGCTGCTGCAAGATAAGAAATGCTAATGTCCTGTCCCTCCTGATAAATGGCACAGACCTCAAACTGGAGCTGGGCAGAAAGGAAGGATTAAAGTTTTCAACACACTAAGATAAGAGAACGTAAGATGTAAACACCACAGACTCTCTGTTCTTTTACAGTTTTGCTAGGTGTTGTTCAAATAAATGTTTCTTCATATCCTGTATGCAGAACCATTTGAGAGACTTTAAATGGCTGGTTATGTATTTTAGTAGTTTTCACCAGTTCCACTGGGGTCATGTTCATGTAGGTCCTTAGACTGTCATGCCAGAGTTCAATCTCCTCATCTTTTCATTCTTTTTTGTGCTATATTATAGAGTTCAATGTGTAGATACAACAGTATTTATTCGAGTAGTAGTCCAGCTATCCCCACTTAGGTGTCTAATATTTTACTGTCACTAATAATGCCAGGATGAATGATTTCATGCATATTTTAATGTAGGAGATATTTGTGGAAGTGTATATGCAGGTTTATTTCCTTGTAGTGGGATTGCTGATTCAAAGGGTTAACAAATGGTTTTGTTAATTATTGCCAAATTCCTTTCTAATTAGAGTTAAGACCACTTCAATTCTAGTTTATTAATCAATTTTTCTAACAAACTATAAAATACAATATCTGTAACTGATAACTAAATCTGTGTTTATTAGGAATTAGTAAAGCCTTTATCCATGTGGAATTCTTTTAAAAAGTATTTCAAATAAGTTCTTATTCTCTCCTCTTCTTTCTCTCTTCATCCACCTGTCTTTTTCTCTCTCTCTTCCTGTCTTTCTTCCTTGCCTTCTCTCTTGTCTTATCCTTGTATGAGGATTCTCTTGTGAATTTTAAATTATTCATGCCTCTTTCTTTTTTTTTTTAACTAGATTTGCTGTTCCCTTGAATCATTTGTTACCTTCAATCATTGTGCTTCTAACCTGCTGCTACTCATGTGATCCATGTAATAGTGGCACTTGTGTATTTTCCTTCAAAGCATTCTGCTAGGGTATTTATTCAACTAATTTTTTGAGAACCTACCATGAATTCAGGATTGATGATATAGATGCAAATACAAAGACTCTTTTTCCAAGGTCCCTACAGTAGAGGGCTATAGACAGAGAAGTGATACTGTCATTATTATTTAAAATATTAAGCTTATAAAGTAAGTACATGAAGAAAATAAAAGCTGCACTTGCTTGTTATCCACGAAAAGCTGCCACACTTCTGTGCTGAAACATTTTGCTTAGAAAGCTACCTGTCACTCTGTTTAGTGTTGGATTTTGACATGGCTGCTCTGAGTCTCTCTAGCAGCTCTGCTGAGTTTTCTGGGAGATTTATTTCCTGATTTTTTCATTTTAAGGCAAAAAGGGTGGCTCTTAGGATTAATGAAACTAGGAAAAAAATTGCTCAATTGCATGAATATATACTTGTTTAATTGTGTCAACTGGGGTTTTATCTGAGCAGTAGAATTACTCTATGTGCCATACATTAAGAAATATCTTGCAGGAATTAACCTTGCACAATTGTGGCATCTGACTAAGTGGTGTATGTTGCTTCTGCATCTAGCATTATCTGTACAATGTTATTAAGGCTGAATTTGAGAAAACAAAATGGGCAAGAACTGGGAGACATCAAGGAAAAATTGGAACCCATAAGAAAAATAGTGACATACACACACAACTGAATGCCAGGTCTGTGTCTCATGAACAACTTTGATGATGCAGGTTACATGCAGAAGAAAATGGAATCTTTTAATATAGAGATATAGTTGCACCTAGTCGAACATCTGGAAAAGCTGAAAGAGGAAATAAGGTAGAAGAGGAAAGAATGAGGGGACTGGCTGCTACACAACACCAAGCAGGTGACCTGTACTTTAGTGACAATGTGTATAAGATGCAAAATTATGCATTGCATACAAAGACCATCAGATTGTGAAAGTGACTACTAACTCATGTATATTTAACAGATATCATGCAAACTTATCTCATTATCAATACTAATGTGGAACAATAAAGAGGAAGAAATTCTGGGAAATATAATTTCAGTTTAGCTAAGATGGCATATTACAAAACCACAAAAATAACCATTTTTATTGTATTTATTTATTTTTGACATGGAGTCTCCTGCTGTCACCTAGGCTGGAGTGCAGTGGTGCTATCTCGGCTCACTGCAACCTCCGCCTCCCAGGTTTAAGCATCTCTCCTGCCTCAGCTTCCCAAGTAGCTGGGAATACAGGTGTGTGTCACCACGCTTGGGTAATTTTTGTATTTTTAGTAGAGATGGGGTTTTGCTATGTTGGCCAGGCTGGTCTCAAACTCCCCACCTCAAGTGACCCGCCCGCCTCAGCCTCCCAAAGTGCTGGCATTACAGGTGTGAGTCAACGCACCCAGCTCATTTTTAAACACACAAAACAATAGTAGTCCAAGGACTTATAGTTTACAATTTAAAACTCACTTTCGAATAGGGTAGATAAGCTATTTTATCTCACTCTAAGACTTGAAACCAAGAATTCTCTGCATAGGGACCCAATTAAAATGATTATAGGGAACTTTCAAGACATAAAGGTTGGGGATTGTAGGAAATCAATGGAGGGTGGAGCTAGTTAGCAATTAAAAATAAAACAGAAAGATGATATTGAAATATGTCACCAAGAAGAAACAATAATTGCGCCTGAACATAATGGGGTGTGACAGGACCATTTATTCTTTTATCTCTTAATCTATCCTTTCCCTACTCAGCTATTCAATCAGAAATATATCCTGTAAATTATGTATTGTCCAGGGCTTCAAGAATACAAAGATATATACAAAGATATGCCTGCCAATTTTAAATTAATATTTTTGGGGCAAAACCAGCTATTTAAATACATCACAAAACAATTTTCATGTATTACAAAGGAGCTTAAACAAGTACATGCCAAGTTTACCAGCTTCATCTGAGAAGAAATAAACAATGCATTCAGTAGAGATAAACAGCATCATAAAGGGGTGTGTGTGTGTGTGTGTGTGTGTGTGTGTGTGTCTGTGTCCGTGTGTGTGTCTGTGTTGCAACTCAAATGAAAAAGAAAGCAAGCATTGGAAAGAAACTCATGCAATATTGTAATTTTTTCTTCTTTTTTGCTAGCTTGAGTATGCAATCAAGTGAAAATTTACAACTTAAATTAAAAGGCAGACTTCAACTGTGAAGATGGGTCCTACACTGTGGCAACACAGTTAGTTTTATATATACTAGATATCCTTGCTGTTTTACTTTAGAAAATCCAAATTTTCTTTGGCTAGCAGTATGCCGTAGGAGCTGATTAATAATTAAGGCCATTTTAAAAGACCCTGTTTTCCTTTGCCAGTCAATGAAATAGAGATAGACATGTAAACCAACCCTGGGTAACAACACTTTGGGAAATTTTATTACATGGTTTTGAGGAAAAACATTCCTCCTTATTTGGAAGGAATAAATAGAAGTTTTGTTTTCTTTTTTCCTCTGTGCACTGTACTTTGAGGGTGTGGAATATTTTACTCCTTAAATTGTTCTGTGCCATGAGTAGAATGAGAATGCTGAAGAATCACACAATTGTCCAATCAGGGCCATAATATCATTAAACTGTTGCATCTAACATTAAAATTCCTAACTCCAAATTTGTTGGTACTATGATATTTCAAAATGAAATCTCCTTAAGAGGGCCTGAAGAATCTTGTAGGAGCTAGAGAAATACTTGGTTTAACTTACATATGCTCAAGCTTATTTAATTCAACAGAGATATGGCAATATAATTAAAAATGACTGAGAAGACATTAATTCTTATATGCTTTTATGCTTAGTTATGTAAAAGTGCTTATATATCAATACCTTCCTTTAACAAGCATTTATAAATAATTTTTTTGTACAATGTACTGGGAACTAAAAGGTATATAAAGATAAAATAAACTGTTTTCAGTATACATGATATTTATCTAAGGGGAATGATTAAATGGTGGTCAAATGAAATACTAGGTAGAATGTAACACTGAAACAAATTCCAAGGTGTTCAGAAAAATAACAACCATTGTTTTATTTCAGCACCTATGAGAATATTATGGAGAAATTGGTGTCAGATTTTTCTTCTCTGAATGTTGGGTGAAATTACATAGAAATACATGATGCAAGAATGTATTAATTTCAAAAAAGAAAATTAATAATAAAAATATTGTCATAAAAATGAATTTAAAGACATGGGTAAAATGGTTCTATATATTAGATGAAATTGTTGTAGAGATTTGCTGTATGACATAGTGCCAAGAATTGACAAGCTAGAATGGTCCACTTCAAAGATCAAGAGGGTAGATCTCATGTCTTGTTCTTACCAAAAAACAATAAATTAAACAAACAAAAACAAAAAACAAAGTGATATAAGGAAACTTTGGTGAGCATTGGATATGTCGCTTACCTTGATCGTGATAATGGTACACGTGATGATATTGATGGCGTTTGCGTCAGACTTACCATATTATAAGTTATTGCAGTTCTTTCTTCTATGTGTAACAACTATACCTCAATAAGGCTATTAAAAATAAACCAGAACAGAGAGTAAATAAACATTAGCAAGGGATATTAGATAAATTTTTTGAAGGGTTCACAGAATCAGGAAAGCTATGTGTCCCATTTTACTATCTTTCTATAGGGATTTAAAATTTAAAGAAGTGCTTTTAGTGATTGCCATGATATAACTATAACTAAAGCTTGACTCTATGGATATAAATGTGGTTTTAGTAGATAGGATTGATGGGCAAAGAGAAAATCTGGAAACATAAAGAATTATTAATATTAGGTAACTCTTGTAATAAAAAAAAGTGAATGCTGAGTCACAGTAGTATCTGTGTACTAGTGTATTCGTAGTAATTTACTGAAAAACCGGTAAAATTATCCGGTTCTTAACTTCACCAAAAGGAAATCCTATTGTTGTATTTATAACTTACGTGTTACTTCATTTTTAAGATCAGCTTTCTAAATTTTATTAGGTACCAGATGAATAACAACAAAAACATTAATTTGCAATACAATTCCAGCGAGAATAAATACCATGAGTACTTTCCAGAACTGATAATTTTATGAATATTTGAGTATATCAATTACTTTACAAACATACAAAATTATGTAAAATGTATTTAATAAGTTTTTTGAATTAAGTATTCCCTTGAAGAAATTAAAGTTTTTAAATACATAGCTTCCTGAAGGAAATGCTCTGACATATTTTCTACAAATTTCATATTAGTCCAGATTTTCTCACTTGAAAAAATTATTTTTATCAGGAAAATTTGTAAGTTTTTAAAAACATTTAAGTTTATATAAATATAGACTCTATGGGTTAACTAAATTTTGGCTGTTCATTAAAATATTATTGGGCAATTATTATTCCTAGTGCTTTGGATTAAAGTTGAACAAAGGGCTTGAGGAAAAATGATAAAGTTGGATCTTGTTCGAAGTAAACTAACAGTATAGTAATAGAGATTGTAGTTTTATTTATGTATACATACTTATAGTGATTATAATAGTGATCAGAGAAAGAAATTACTTAGGCTTCCCAAGATACTCAACAAATCATATAATCATGCTAGACAATGGAATTTTGAAGGAAGACCTGAAATAAGAAAAAATGATACAAGCAAATTGACTAGGGGTGAGAAATGATTTTACTAAATCCATAGATTTGCAGAATATATTTAAAGAAGAGATATGTTTGAAGGAGCTATTTAGAGAGTTTTACTGTGGTTCTATTGTGTAAATGCCTTCAGTTTCTCTAAGATTTTTGTTGGGTTCAGATTTCTTTTTGTTACAACAGTAAGAAGATACATTTTATTGGGTAATAGATGCAAAATATATTTATATAGATAAAAATATTATGGAAAAATAAAGGATCGATAAATGACTTTTATTTGTGGTAAGAAGACAATAATTTGATAAAGGAGGTTGTATTTCGGATTGGTGTCAAAGAATAGGTCAGATTTTCACAGACTGAGATGGAAGGAAACTACCTCCAACACAAAAAAAAAAAATCTCAAAGGAAATGTATAAAGCTGTGGAGATTACTTTGGAGACCGGAACTCAATAAAAGTTTTAGTGGGGCTTAAAATTTTCATATAATTTGGATGTCATAAGAAATATGCTATTTGTTAATGGTTTAGTGTAAGGTGGGTTATTCTTTATTTCTAATCCTATTAGACAAAGAAGTATTGAAACTCCAGAGAGAGAAAGAGAAAGAGAGAAAGAGAAAACAATGAATGATTGATTCCCTTAAGAAAAGTAATTTACAGTCTTAGTGAAAGACAAAAAGACAACACAGTCCACAAAACATAATGCAGAAAAGGATAACGTAAATTGCCATTAATTTCTTTACTCAGACTTTTAATCATTCAATAAGCATGTCTGGCAGACACTGCATTAGGTACTGAGGCACAATAGTGAACACAATAGGGATAAGTTATTTTGATGAAGTATTGGTACAAGAACATTAAACTATAAATTGATTCTTAGATATATGAATACATATTTTAATTAATGCTCTAAAAATAGGCAGTACTATGAGAAAATAACAAGGCAGGCAATATTGGGGCATTCACCCCAAAGGAGAACAGAAGTCAAGGTGACAAAACTAGCTCCAAGTGAAGAATTCTGTGAGCACAAACTTAGTCTTGAGTAAATCTTCAGTATTTAAGGAATGTTAAGAGAGGTGATGCTATTAAGCCCACAATAATCCAGCGGAAATATGGCAGATGATGTCAGGGAGGAAGGCAGGAGAATGATTCATTAGTTCCAGAATTATAAACGTGATTTTAAGTGCAATCGGAAGGCATTACAATGTTTACATAAGATAATCAAGTTACAATTTTAAAGAATGATTCATACTTCTGGGTGCAGAATGTATTAGAAAAAGTCAAAAGGGATATTCTCTCATCCAGGAATAAATGATAATAGAGAAGAACTAAAGTAGTGGCAGTGGAATTTAAAAGAGGTTAACAGATTTGATGTATCATTTAGGGTAGAATTAAGAAGGCATTTCAGAGTATTTTATAGGTGCATTTAAATCTGTATTATTTTAAAAGTTGCAATTTTATTTTTAAAATGTGCATTGTCTAATAGTTAAAGTTACAAGGTGATATGGGTAAATGATATTAACGTATACATGACACACAGTTTCCTTGCTAGATTCTGTTGGGGCAGGTAAAGTATCAATTATATTTCAGACAAATAAAACTCAAAAAACTTTAGTTAATATAACTTTTAAAAAAATTTAATTTCACAATTGTCTTCTTAAACTAAATGTTATAAAGTGTATCCATGAAGGTACTCAACTGTATCACTCAAGTAGAAAGGACACACTGTGAGCTTTGAAATTCTTATTTTTTCACTTAGAAAATGCATTATAGTCTGAAAAGAATGCACTGGGATACTTTTCTCTCATTATTTCTTGAACAACAATAAACTTTATTGAACACAAATTATCTTAAACAGCTGGGAATCCAGGGAGTATAAATGCTTTGTTTGAAATAATTAATCAGAAAAGAGAGAACAAGATAAGGTGGTTATTACTGAAAATGAGAAAGGAGAATTAGAGTTGTTAAAATGGCCTCTAATATGGAAAGCCACGCACAACTACATGCAGAGATGATTGCTTCACTTGAACATTTTAGTTTGTTTAACATTGTAAGTTGCTGATTGTGAGAATTGGCACTCCTTACATTTTATTGTACTGGATGACGTTATTTACTGATTTTTGCATACTAGATTGTCTGCTGCAGAAAATGTCATTCTACAAACAATAACTTCCCAAAGTAAACAGAATGTCAGAAAAGGTAACTACTGCCAGTTATTTTATAAATTACAACTAAACAACTCTTTGTTTTTATAGGAGATATTAGAAAGATATACTTACAAACAAAAGCCTCAAGATTTAAGTATTAAACAAAATACATGTATTTCGATGAGAGTTCTTGGGAAAGAAACTAAATTTGTTATCTTGTAAAGAACAGTTTCAAAAATCACTGCATATGAAATGGAATACATTTGGAGCACTGAAGAAATAATTATTACAATTTACCAAGCATATGGGTGTATCATCAATATCAATGCTTAATTATTCATAAGAAAAAATGATGCTCATTAGATTTGTCATCAAGATATTCAATAACATAAATTTTATTAGCAGATTTTTTTTAGGTGAGCGTGAATTGCCTTGAAGTTCTTCAGTTTCTAGCTTTAAGTCAGTTAGAAGCAAAACTAAAAAATTAAAATAAGCCAAAGTTCAAATATATTTTTATCCTATTGCTCCTCTTTATTGTACATTTTCACATAATGTTATATTTCACTTTTTGAGCCACAATATTTCTTAATAACATGAAGAATTAAGTATTTTTTGCATTGTCAGAGCAATTTTATAAGCTATAGAAAACATTTTGCACTCATTTCTTATTAACATGGAATATCTGTCAAACTGTGCCTTCTAAATTCAAAACATTGAAATGTTAAATATTACTAAATATTAAATATCAAAATATGGTTGAATTAGGAGTCATTCATTCATTCACAAAATTTCGTGAACCATTATTATGTGGCAACTGTTAATACTTTTTCAACAATAAGTGTAATATATATAGCAGTGGGTAAAAGCTAAACTAGGTCTGGCTCAGTGCCTCAATTGCTTTGAGATGCTGAGATGGAAGGATTGCTTGAGCCCAGGAGTTTGAGACCAGTATGGACAACAGAGCAGGACCCCGTCTCTTCCAAAAAAAAAAAAAAAGAAAAGAAAAAGAAAAAAGAAAAAAAAAAGTTTTAAAAAAGCCAGTGGAGTGGGGCCAAGATAGCTGACTAGAAGCAGCAGTGATCGGAGGCTCCCATCTAAAAGAAACAAAGCAGCGGCAGAATCCTGCACTAGCAACCGAGGAATCCAGGTTCTGTCATCAGGATTGACTAGGCGGCTGGGGTGACCTACAGAGAGGAAGAAAGAGCAGTATGATGCTGCAGCCCACCTGAGAGTCCTGGGAAGCAGGGAGCCCCATGTTACCCAGCCTGGAAAACGGTGTTGTTTCCATGGAACTGTGCAACCCGTGCATCAGAAGAACCCACTCATGAGCCCATGCCACCAGGGCCTAGGGTCCCAACCACGGAGCCACGCAGATTCTCTACAGTCGCTTAGCTAGAATCTGCTTAAGTTTACCTAGTTCCTGGAGGGGAGGGGCGGCCATCAGGACAGCTGCAGCTGCCTGCTGTCTAAGCCAGCCGAGCTCCTTGGGAGAGGGTCGTCAGCCAACACTGAGACTGCTAGCTGCCTAACACACTAAGCTCCCAGGCGGGGGAAGGGCAGCAGCCATCTCTATAGTTCCAGACCAGGCTTTTACCCTGCTGGAGCCAGGGAGGCTGGACAGCTTCCTCCCAAGAGGTATTCCCCAGAGCCCAACACACCAGCTGTGGCAGATGGTGACCAGAGTGCCTCTTCAGGCCTCACCCTGATGCATCCCTCCTCACTGGGCAGGGCCTCCCTGCAGGAACTCCAGTAACTCCAGGGACGGAACTCCGATTTCCCTGGGACTGAGCTCCTAGGGAGAGGGGTGGTGGTAGTCTCTATGGACCAACAGACTCAGTCTTTTCTCCTGCTACATCTTAGGAATCTGGGAAGACCAGAGGAGTGAATTTTCCCCCAGTGTGACAAACCCCATCCACCAAGGAACAGCCAAAGTGCCTTCTTAAACGGGTTCTGCTCCCCATGCAACCCAACTAGGTGAGACACTCCAACCGGGGTTGTTAGATGCCCTATACAGGAGTGGTCTCACTGGTATCATGTCAGCACCCCTCGAGGTCAGAGATCCCAGAGGAAGAAGCAGGCACCCATCCTTGCTGTTCTCCAAACTCCTCAAGTGATATTGCCAGGCGCGGGAACTTACCAGATGAACAGGTAAATCCCCAATAAACCACAGCAGCCCTACAGAAGAGGGACCAGTCCATTGAAAAACAAACAAACAGAAAGTAACAACAACAGCATCAACAACAAAGCCCTCACAAAAAACCTCATCCAAGGGTCAGCAGCCTCAAAAGTCAAAACTAGACAAACTCATGAAGATAAGAAAGAGTAAATGAACAATATGCTGAAAACCCAAGAAGGCAGAGTGTCTCCTCTCCATATGATTGCAACACCTCTCCAGCAAGAGCACAGAACTGGACAAAGGATGAGATGCGCAAATTGGCAGAAGTAGGCTTCAGAAGGTGGGTAATAACAAACTCTGCTGAGCATGTTCTAACCCAAGGCAAAGAAGCTAAGGACCTTAATAAAAGGTTACAGGAGCTGCTAACTAGAATAACCAGCTTAGAGAGGAATATAAATGACCTGATGGAGCTGAAAAACACAGCACAACAATTTTATGAAGCATACACAAATATCAGTAGCTAAATCGATCAAGCAGAAGAAAGAAAATCGGAGCTTGAAGATTATCTTGCTGAAATAAGACAGGCAGATAAGATTAGAAAAAAAAGAATGAAACAGAACAAACAAGACTTCTGAGAAATATGAGACTATGTAAGAAGTTCAAACGTGTGATTGATCAGAGTACCTGAAAGTTATGGGGAGAATGGTACCAAGTTGGAAAGCACACTTCAGGATATTATCCAGGTTAACTTCCCCAACCTAACAAGACAAGCCAACATTCAAATTCAGGAAATTCAAAGAACACCACTAAGATATTACTTGAGAAAATCAACCCCAAGGCACATAATCGTCAGATTCTACAAGGTCAAAATGGAGGAAAAAATGTTAAGGGCAGTGAGAGAGAAAGACCAAGTCACCTACAAAGGGAAGCTCATCAGACTAAAACAGTGGATCAGAAATCCTAAAATCCAGAAGAGAATGGGGGCTGATATTCAACATTCTTAAAGATAAGAATTGTCAACCTAGTATTTCATATCCAGCCAAACTAAGCTTCGTAAGAGGAGAAATAAAATCCTTTTCCGACAAGCAAATGCTGAGGGATTCTGTCACCAACAGGCCTGGCTTGCAAGAGCTCCTGAAGGAAACATTAAATATGGAAAGGAAAAACCAGTACCAGACACTGGGAAAACACACCAAAGTATAAGACCAATAACATTATGAAGAAACTGCATCAACTAGTGGGCAAAATAAGCAGCTAGCATCATGATGACAGGATCATATTTACACATAACAATATTAACCTTAATTGTAAATGTGCTAGCTGTCCCAATTAAAAGACACAGACCGGAAAGTGGGATAAAGAGTCAAGACCTATCAGTGTGCTATATTCAGGAGACCCATTTCATGTGCAAACATACACATAGCCTCAAAATAAAGGGATAAAAGAAAATTTACCAAGCAAATGGAAAGCAAAAATGAAATAAAAAGAAGGGGTTGCAATTCTAGACTCTGACAAAACAGATTTTAAATCAACAAAGGTCAAACAAGACAAAAAATGGTCAGGCACAGTGGCTCACACCTGCATTCTCAGCACTTTGGGAGGCTGAGGTGGGCAGATCACCTGAAGTTAGGAGTTTGAGAACAGCCTGGTCAACATGGTGAAACCTCATCTCTACTAAAAATACAAAAAAATTATCCAAGCATGGGGACTTGTGCCTGTAGTTCCAGCAACTTGGGAGACTGAGACATGAGAATTGCTTGAACCTGGAAGGTGGAGGTTGCAGTGAGCTATGATTGTGCCACTGCACTCCAGCCTGGTGACAGTGGGAGACTCTGTCAGAAAAAAAAAAGAGAGAGAGAGAGAGACAGAGAAGGGCATTACATAACTGAAAAGGGATCAGTTGAAGGAGAAGAGCTAAATATCCTAAATATATATGCTCCCAATAAAGGAACACCCAGATTAATAAAACAAGTTATTAGAGACCTACAAAGAGAGTTAGACTCTTACACAATGATAGTGGGAAAACTTACCACCCCACTGTCAATATTAGGCAGATCAATGACACAGAAAACTAACAAGGATATTCAGGACTTGAACTCAGCTCTGGATCAGGTGGATTTAATAGATATCGACAGAACTCTGCAGCCAAAGTCAATAGATTGTACATTCTCTCAGTGCCACATGTCACTTATTCTAAAATCAACCACATAACTGGAAGTAAAACACACCTTAGAAAACACAAAAAACAAAACAAAACAAAACAAAACAAAACTGAAATCATTAGAAAAAGTCTGTCAGACTACAGTGCAATCAAATTAGAATGCAGATTTAAGAAACTCACTCAAAATGACACAACTATATGGAAATTGAACAACCTGCTCCTGAATGACACCTGGGTAAATAATGAAATTAAGGCAGATATCAAGAAGTTCTTTGAAACCAATGAGAACAAAAAGACAATGTACTAGAATCTCCGGGACATAGATAAAGCAGTACTAAGAGGGAAATTTATAGCACTAAATGCCCACAGCAGAAACTAGAAAGAGCTCAAATCGACACCCTAATATCACAAATAAAAGAACTAGAGAATCAAGAGCAAACAAAACCAAAAGCTAGCAGAAAAAAAGAAATCAGGGCAGAATTTAAGGAGATAGAGATATGGAAAACCCTTCAAGAAATCAGTGAATCCAGGAGCTTTTTTTTTTTTTTTTTTTTTTTTTTTTTTTTTTTTTAATTAACAAAATAGACTGCTAGCTACACAAAAAGAAGAAAAGAGAGAAGAATCACATGGACACAATAAAATATGATAAAGCGGATATCCCCACTGACCCCACAGAAATACAGACTACCATCAGAGACTACTATAAACACCTCTATGCAAATAAACTAGAAAATCTAGAAAAAAATGGATAAATTCCTGGATACATACACCCTCCCAAGACTAAACCAAGAAGAAGTCAAATCCCTAAATAGAGCAACAATTTCTGAAATTGAGGCAGTAATTAATAGCCTACCAACCAAAAAAAAAGCCCAGGACCAGAAAGATTCACACCTGAATTCTACCAGAGGTAGGAAGAGGAGCTGCTACCATTCATTCTGAAACTATCCTAAACAATTGCAAATAAGGGACTCCTCCCTAACTCATTTTACGAGTCCAGCATCCTCCTGACACCAAAACCTGGCAGAAACACAACAACAACAACAACAAATAAATAAAAGAAATAATAAAAGAAGAGAAAACTTCAGGCCAATATCCCTGATGAACATCAATGCAAAAATCCACAATAAAATGCCAGCAGATTGAATCCTGCAGCAAATCAAAAAGCTTATCCATCACTATCAAGTCGGCTTCATCCCTGGGATGCAAGCCTGGTTCAACATACACAAATCAATAAGTGTAATCCATCACATAAACAGAACCAATGACAAAAACCACATGATTATCTCAATAGATGCAGAAAAGGCCTTCGATAAAATTCAACATTCTTTCATGTTAAAAAAATCTAAATAAACTAGATATTGATGAAACATATCTCAAAATAATAGGAGTTATTTATGACAAACCCACAGCCAATATCATACATATCTCAAAATAATAAGAGTTATTTATGATAAACCCACAGCCAATATCATACTGAATGGGCAAAAGCTGAAAGCTTTCCCTTCGAAAACCAGCACAAGACAAAAATGTCCTCTCTCATCAATCCTATTAAACATAGTATTGGAAGCTCTGGCCAGGGCAATCAGGCAAGAGAAAAAATAAAGGGTATTCATTAGGAGAAGAAAAAGATAAATGGTGTCTGTTTGCAGCCGACATGATTCTATATTTAAAAATCTCATCGTCTCATCCCCAAAACTTCTTAAGTTGGTAAGCAAATTCAGAGAAGTCTCAGGATACAAAATCAATGCACAAAAATCACAAGCATTCCTATACACCAACAACAGACAAGCAGAGAGCCAAATCTGAATGAACTCCCATTCACAGTTACTACAAAGAAAATAAAATACCTAGGAATACAGCTAACAAGGGACATGAAGAACCTATTAAAGAAGAATTACAAACCACTGCTCCAGACAATGAGAGTACACAAATGGAAAACATCTCATCCTCATGGATAGGAAGAATCAATGTTGTAAAAATGGTGAAATGACAAAAGTAATTTATAGATTCAATGCTATTCCCATCAAACTACCATTGACACTCTTCACAGAATTAGAGAAAAAAAAAAAAAAAAAAAACTACTTTAAACTTCATATGGAACCAAACAAAGGCCCTATAGCCAAGACAATCTTAAGCAAAAAGAAGAAAGCTGGAGGCATCACACTACCTGACTTCAAACTATACTACAAGGCTATGATAAACAAAACAGCATGGTACTGGTACCAAAACTGATATATAGAACAATGTGACATAACAAAGATGTCAGAAATTATACCACACACTTACAACCATCTGATCTTTGACAAACCTGACAAAAATAAGCATTGGTGAAAAGACTGCCTATTTAATAAATGGTGCTGCGAAAACTGGCTAGCCACATGCAGAAATCTGAAACTGGACTCCTTCCTTATACAAAAATTAACTTAAGGTAGATTAAACACTTAAATGTAAAACCCCAAACCATATAAACCCTAGAAGAAAACCTAGGTAATACCATTCCGGACATAGGCATGGACAAAGATTTCATGACAAAAATGCCAAAACAATTGCAACAAAAGCCAAAATTGACAAATGGGATCTAATTTCAGTAAAAAGCTTCTGCACAACAAAAGAAACTATCATCAGAATGACCAGGAAACCTACTGCATTTTGTAATCTACCCATTTGACAAAGATCTAATATCCAGAATCTATGAGGAACTTAAACAAATTCACAAGAAAAAACAACCTCATCAAAAAGTGGGCAAAGGATATGAACAGACACTTCTCAAGACATGTGGCCAACAAACATATATTAAAAAAAGCTCAACATCACTGATCATCAGAGAAATGCAAATCAAAACCACAATGAGATACCATCTTACCCCAGCCAGAATGGCAATTATTAAAAAGTCAAGAAACAATAGATGCTGGTGAGGCTGTGGAGAAATCGGAATGTTTTTACACTGTTGGTGGGAATGTAAATTAGTTCAGCCATTGTGGAAGACAGTGTGGCGATTCCTGAAGGATCTAGAACCAGTAATACCATTTGACCCGCCAACTGGGTATATACCAAATGAATATAAATCATTCTACTATAAAAACTCATGTGCATGTATGTTTATTGCACCACTATTTACAATAACAAAGACATAGAACCAACCCAAATGACCATCAGTGATAGACTGGATAAAGAAAATGTGGTACATATACACCATAGAATTCTATGCAGCTATGAAAATGAATGACATTACGTCCTTTGCAGGGACATGGATGAAACTGCAAGTCATGATCCTCAGCAAACTAACACAATAACAGAAAACCAAACACTGAATGTTCTCACTTTTAAGTGAGAGTTGAACAACGAGAACACATAGACACAGGGAAGGGAACAGCATCCATCTAGGCCTGTCAGGGGATGCGCTCAAAGAGAGGGAGAGCATCAGGACAAATAGCTAATGCATCAGAGCTTAAAACCTAGAAGATGGGTTGATAGGTGCATCAAACCACCATGGCAGATGTATACCTATGGAACAAACCTGCATGTTCAGCACATGCATCCCAGGACTTAAAGTTAAAAAAAAAAAAAAAAAGATGGGTGTGGTGGTGCATGCCTTCAGTCCCAGCTACTCAGAAGACAGAGGCAGAATAACCTGAGTGCAGGAGTTCCAGGCTGCAATGAGCTATGATCATACCACTGCACTCCAGACTGGGGGACAGAGTGAGACCCTGTCTCTAAAAAAAAAAATAAAATAAAATAATAATAATAAATTAAATTAAATTAAATTAAAAAATACCAAACTGACTGCCCTTATAATCTAGTAATCTAGTTCTCCATATAGCAAGTGAAAAAACTTTTTTTTCATGAATTCAGGATTTGAAAACATTTGAGTGAAACAAACAAGGTAGACAAATATAATAACAGGGCATGAGATATTTTGAAACTATTAAATAGCTATACAAGGCCTGGCATGGTGGCTCAGGCCTTGTAATCTCAGCACTTTTGGAAGCCAAGGCAGGTGCATCACTTAAGCACAGGAGTTCAAGTCCAACCCAAGCAACATGGCAAAACTCTGTCTCTACAAAACAATATAAAAATTAGCCAGGCATGGTAGTACCTGTCTGTAGTCCTAGTTACTCAGTAGGCTGAGACAGGCCAAACATTGTAAAGCCTGGGAGGTCATGGTGGCAGTGAGTGATAATGCTTGCACTCTAGCCTGGGTAGCCTGGGTGACAGAGAAAAAAAAAAAAAAAGTTTGAAACATTACAGAGAGAAAGAAAGATAAGGAAAGACTCAATTCAATGGAGTAAATAGACAAGTTTTCATAACTTGTTTATACAAGCACTGCCTAAACCAGAAGAGATTAAATATTATTATCCTATACCCACTCAACATATATGTATCCACTATTACATGGGATTTTTGTATTATTTTGCACCTGGAATTATCCGTTTATGAGCCTTAAATATATTTGTATTATAAATTGTCTTTTAAAAATGTATGCCAATATTTACACATCTATCTTACAAAAAGCATTTAAGGTTTTAAATGATCAACTATCAAATATAACCAGTGTCTTAAATTTATTCTGTGATTATTTTAGACTCTGGAAAATCTGATAGATCACCAGGAGACTACATGTCAAATTTTAAATAGAAAAGGAATACAATATAAAGAATGTGTTTAGTTATTTGTCATTGCACCAAAGACTGCAATTATAAGGAGAAAGACTTCTGAAATGGTAGAGGGAGGGCCTCCGTAAATCTGCTTCTCCATAAATGCAACAAAAATATTGACAAAATGGCCAATATCAACTCATTCAGAACTATAGAATTAAGCAGTCTTAGAGTTTGAGGAGTGTTTTTTCAAGAAAAAAAGTGCTGAACTGCTGAACAGATGGATTTTATAACATTTTAACATGGCCTACTCTCCTTTTTCATCTCCATAGTGTCTTTAAATACCAGCAGTCTTGCCACTACGGTAGCTGTGAACACTAGCAGTATTAAAATCAAGTTTTTAATTCCACTATTACCACAAATTTTGGTTTAACCAAGTAAATATGAAGCAAGAGGAAAAATATTACAGGTATTGCCTTTAATATTAAATTCCATAATCTGTCATGGAATTTAATTTTAGTTTTCTACCTTTTTCAGTTATTATTATATAATTGTGACCCTGCAGATGTATCTTAGAATTCATAGCTCTTAATTACTTTCTGACAAAGTTGCCTTTGAACTATTATCCAGAAATCTAAATCCTTGGAATTGCTTTGCATTCTTTGTGACTCTAACCTATATTTCTCAAAACAGTTTTAGATTTCAAATGTATTACCCTCTCGTTCACTTATGTAACTTTCCTCTTGGGTAATAATCTACCACAGAATTGTACATCTCAGAATGCTGACTGGGGACAAAAAGTGGCCCATCTAATAACTTTGAGTGGAGAGTTTCCAAGGGATTCCAAAAATACATATATAAATGGTAAGAAACTTTTATAAAGCAGTGTGGAGGGATAGCATCAACCATAAAATTAGCTCCTTCCCTCCTGCTTGGCTTTTAGTAAAATGTGAGCTGATGAGTTCTAGATAAGGAAATCATACTTCCACACAACCATACTTGAAAGGTTACAATGTGAAAATGGAAGTAACCTGTAAAAAAAATCTGATTACGAGGATCCCTAATAGTTCTGCGAATAGTCATTTTAAGACAGGGTCAGAAATACAAAAAGGTAGAATTGTTAGCCTCGTGGGAAGAAGTTGTGAGCTCTAACAATTACAAAATGCTTACTGTTTTTATCCCCGCAAAAATTACCTACCATAACTGCTACTAAATAAAGCCCTAACAAGCACTGACTGAGAAACAGAAGCAACGTTGTGTTATTTAGTTCTCACAACAACCTCATTAGGTAGTACTATTATTGTCACTACATATAATGAATAAATAAATGTATATAGAGATTTACTAACTTTAAGTTTAATGCTAGTAAATTTGGTGGCGCTAAGACTTGGAACCAGGTGGTTGAAATCCAAAATCTATGCTTAAACTACCATGTTTTATTAGCTCCCTAAGTAGATTGTCAATTGGAAAAAGGAAGTTATTGTTTACTAAACTCTCCATTTCCCTTTGCACTGTATTTGATGCTTAGCTTCAGCAAAAGATTCACTTCACAACTATATGTACCCTTTGCTGAATAAAATGAAGTATCATATAAATCAGTTTTTTGAATTCTGATTTCAAAGAGCTTTAGATTTGTTAGTTTACTTGTTTAAAACATGAGAAATTCTTAGATCCTCTTTAATAATTTAGATGAAAATTAAAATAGTTATTAAAACAAAGTCGTGTCCATGTTATTTTTATGTGTGTGTAATAGTATAACAACATCAAAGTTAGTTTAATGTTGCTTCATTTGCGTTATTTACATTGTCAGGACTTCCAAGAAATTTAAAACCAGACATACCTTTCAACTGTATAAGCATCTTTTCATTTAACATCCATCCTCTTTTCAGAGTCATAGAATGTGTACTACTACTATTGAGTTAGAGATTATCTATTTCTCAAGTCTATCTTTCACACAGGCTAAATGACTTGTGTATTGCATGTGTGTACTGTTGAAAACATTAAGAAGAATATACACTATAAAACACTTTTTAAAATTTTCATTTAAAATTTAATGAACTAATACAAGCACTATATTTTACCTCAAGCAATATAATATAATATTCACTAAAACTTATATAAAATCTTGTTAGCATTTTCTACACACTCTGGATTTGACAAAATGTATAATCTAAAAAAGGAGATATGTTGAAAGAATTTAGTAAAATAAAAAATGTAATTACTCAAGAGCTCAGTAATCCCAAAAAATGTTAAAGGGACACCTATATTTTGTTATTATTATATAACTATTTCAAGTATATAGAGGTGTACAAAAAGTTTTGGAATATTTATCTCATCTGGACTTTTTATGATCACAGGTAGTCAAAAAACAGTGTACTGTAAATACAGTGATCACAAAGAACATCACAATATTATTAATTGAATACTTCCTAAATCCAATAACATTTTCTAAGACAACTTAATGTATACTGTTTTTGGTTGCTTGTTTCTCAAAGGATATGTGGAAATCATTCAGTAAATGCTTGCTAATATTGGGATTTGCTTTTTATATATTCTTCGTTGTGAGCAATGTGATCTCTTCCATGATTATCTATTTAAATGAGAATGAGTTCACATAGCTTCTGTAATACTTTTCATTTCATCATAAAGTTTTTAAAGCATATTGCATAATGTTTAAGAATGCCTTAAATAAATCTTTGATTAACCAGATAGCATAATATCTGGTAATGGGAATGTATTTAAGACTCTATTCCCTAAAGGTCAAGAAATTGGCCCCAATCAATCTATCAGAGAGGGGAAGTAAGAGAGATAAGTGTCATCAGTTTTCATAAGGAAATAAGTGATATTTTAATTAAATATAGATATGCACCCTTTATTATCTTGAAAACTCATTTGTTAAAAGTTCCTAAAATAACTTGATATTTTCCATATAACAAAGCTTTTAATAACAATCCCTTGTGAATATTGTGTAAAATATTTAGTGTAGTAACACAGAAACAAGTTAAGGCAATATTTGTCTCTCATATCTTAAAAGAAAATTATCTGGCTGGGCATGATGTTTCATGCCTGTAATCCCAGCAGTTTGGGAGGCGGAGGCAGGTGGATCACCTGAGGTCAGGAGTTTGAGACCAGCCTGGCCAACATGGTGAAACCCCCTCTCTACTAAAAATAGAAAAATTAACTGGACGTGGTAGCAGGCACCTGTAGCCTCAGCTACTCAGGAGGCTGAGCCAGAAGAATCGCTTGAACCCAGGAAGCAGAGATTGCAATGAGCTGAGGTTGCATCACTGCACTCCAGCCCGCGTGACAGAAACTCCATCACAAAAAAAAAAAAAAAAAAAAAAAAAGGAAGAAGAAGAAGAAAAAGAAAAAGAGAAAAATTTCTTTTTTTTTTTTTTTTTTTTTTTAGTTTTATATTGATTAAGGAGTTCTTGAGATAGACTCTGGTCAATTAAATAAATTATTTCTACAATAATTTTTAGTTGTACATTGTATTCTCCCATATATCATGCTGTACACATGTGTCATCAAATTCCTGGTCTATTAACAAAACACTGGTGTTCTGAGATGTAGCAAGCTTCTGGCCGCTTGCTCCACAATGTGACTACATATGTCAATATGGTATTCCTGGAAGAAACTGGCAGTATTCACTTACTTTGTCAGGTGAGGTTGTTGATACCTTTGAACTGAATCATATAATTCTCTGCCTGTGACATTCAAGATCAACAGTATGGATCCAAGAACAGGGAGTTTTTATTCTGATAGCAGCATTTGGTCAAAGGGTGAATAGACATTAGTTCCAGAAATAGTTAAGGTCTTTAAAGTCTTTTGCTTTATGTCAGGATTTAATAATTTCTTCATTCAAATGTGATTTCAATATCAAACATTATAAATGAATATCCCTTCAGGCTATCTGGAGAGAGCTCATTTTCTTTGAATGTATTAGCTACTGGCATTTTACATTTTAAGAGATTCCCCTGTGCCCTCTTGTTGATAAGAATAGATGCTTGTGTTTTCTTGACATTTTATCTTTTATTGTTTTTGCTGGTTAACATATTTTTAAAATGCACCTATTATTTCTAAGAAATTTAAGAACAGCCATTTTTATGTCTTGCTTAATTTTATATTGCTATTTATGTTATAAAAATTTATTAAATAAACCTTTAGAATTTTAGAAAATACATTGCTGGTTGTATGGCATGAAATGAAAGTGTAGATCCTTAGCATTTAGATTTTGAAACTTTTTTCTTATTTGTAAAATTGAACATTTTCATTGTTTCTGATTTCTGGGATGTTTATAATTTTTAAAATAAAATTCAGCCACTAAGTTTATTTCTACTAGGGAAAAAATTAGACATAACTGAAATGCTATTAACATAATTTCTTTCTGCAGTTATTTCCTCTAACTTAAATTAATAATTATTATAACAACCATAAAATGTTTTTAATATACATTATGACTATATTAATCTAGTCTGTTATTTGTTAATAAAAAATATAATATGATACAGTGTTAAAAACATTATTGACACATTTTTGTCAGGTTAAATTTATGAGCTATAACTTTCTGATAAATTATATGAAATTCTTGGTACCTAGAAATTGAAAAATTAACATTCAGATTTCATTTGACAGGACAGAAGGCCAAGAAATAAATTCAAGTATGACGATTTTTGACAAAGCTTCTGAGAACGCAACATAGAGAAAATGTAGTTTCTGCAATAAATGGAGTTAGGAAAACTGACCATCCACATGGAAAAGAATGAAATTCAACTTTTATATCACACTACCTAAAAAAATAAACTGGAAATGGATATAATACTTAAACCTAAAATGTGAAACTCTAAAGCTACTAGAAGAAAACAGAGAGAAAATCACCATGATATTAATCTGATTAATGATATCTTAGATAAAACTCTAAAGGCATGGGGGAAAAAAAAAAAAAAAACAGAAAAGAAAAAAGTACCAAATAGGATTGGACCAAACTAATAATCTTTTGCACAGTCAACAAAACAATTAACAAAACGAAGAGACAATCTACAATTGCAAGGAAATATTTATAAACCATATTTGATAACCATACTGTGATAACACAGTACATAAGTCACACAAGCAACTGAATAGCAAGAAAACAACTAAATCAATTAAAACACAGGCAAATAATCTGAACCAACATTTCTCAAAAGAAGAGACATAAATGGCCAACAGATATATGGAAAAATCTGCAACATCAATAATCATCAGGGAAATGCAAATTAATATGGCAATGAGATATCATCTTATGCCTGTTAGCATGGCTATTATAAAAAAGACAGATGATAGCAAGTGTTGGCAAGGATGTAGAGAAAAATTATTTTTGTATACCGTTAGTAGAAATGTAAATTAATACAGCCATTTTGGAAAATACTATGTAGGTTTCTCAAAAAAAAAAAAAAAAAAAGAAAAGAAAACAATTACCATATAATTCAGTAATTCCATTTTTGGTTATATATGCAAAGGAATTGAAATCTGCATGTTGAAGAGATATCTGCACTCTCATGTTCATTTCAACATTATTCACAATAACCAAAATATGTAAGCGACATCGGTGTTCATCGGCAATCATCATCATATAAATGGATAAAGAAAATGTGGCATATATATATATTTAAACATATATATGTAATTATATGTATATATTTAAATATATTCTACAGTCTTAAAAACCTTTGTGAGTTTCAACAATACGAATGGAATGGAAGACATTTTGCTAAGTGAATTATGCCAGGCACAGAAAGACAACTACTGTAGGATCTCACTTGGATGTGTAACCTAAAAAAGTCACTCTCATAAACAGAGTAAAAAAGTGATTAGCAGAGTTCTAGGGAAGGCCAGGGAAGAAGGAGGAAAGGGAAGCAGTTGATCAGAGGCTACAAAGTTCCAGTTAGACCGTGGGAATGTTTTACTTATCTACTGTACTGCCTTGTGACCACAGTTAATAACAATGTATCACATACCTCAAATTAGCTAAAATAGATTTTTAATGTTCTGACTACAAAAAATAATAAATTGGTGAGTTGATGAAAAAAAGAACTCGAATGAATAAATGAATATCATGGTTTAAGAATGGAATGCTATGATTAATGTGATATGATTAATTTACATAAATATGATTTTCTGCCTTTTAAAGAAACTTCCTGGAATATTAAGATGTAATTAGACTTTTGAGGAGTCTCTTGGCATCATTTTGTTTTAGAATGAAAACAAAAGTTACAGGATGTATATCTGCTCTGACCCTTAGACATTTTGTTTTTATGATAAATAGAACTTTGTTCTAATAGATTAAGTGAGAGGTATTTGGGGGGAATTTTTGTTCCTTTTTTATACTAATAGTAAGAACCAGTCAAAACATGTGTTTATCAGATCCGTAATCAAATGCTTGATTTCAAATCTTGCCTCTGTCAATTGTTGCTACATTCCTGGGAAATTTATTTAACTGCTCTGAACAAGAGTTTCCTCAACAATAAAATGGAGATTAAAAACATTTAATATACAGAACCATTATGAGGATCAAAAACAAATGACACACAACACTTAGTGCTTAATGTATAGTTTCTCAATAATGTATTATATGGTTATTATTATTACTATTATGAGAAATATCTCACTCTATGCAATATGTACCTGTGGGAGACTTTGAAATAAAACCTATGGGTTAATTTCCTGTTGCTTCTGTAACAAGTTGTCACAAATATAATGGCTTGCATACTCTTTTTGCTTTAATATGATGTAGCTTACTATTTTATTCAAAAGTGCCCATTAACTCTCCTAGAAAATTAATGACAAAGTAATAAATTGATTTTCTGCTGTGCATCACTGTGTTGAGAATTTGGTTATTATGAGTCATTTATCACAAATGGGAGCAAATCTAAACTCATTAATGGAGCTATCTGGTTATTTAAGGAAGAAATTGAAATAAATGTAACGGCCTAATCAATGAAAGGTTCTTTTGTGGTTTTCTACTTTAGTTAGTAGGTGGTATAACCTTCTTACATGCTTTTGTTGTTGTTGTTTTCTCTTTCATTCTAAAGTTCATTTTATTTTTGTTGTTATTTTATTGGTTTGCTTGTTATTGTTATTTCAACTGTTTCCCTCAAAGGTTCTTAATAAAATAATCCTGAGATATTTAATATCTCATTTTTAAAATATTGAGTTTTTTTTGTTTGTTTGTTTGTTTTTTGGCACAAAGCAAGTTTTCCAAACTAGTAAAGCTCTAATTAGAAGAAATTATATGTTTCTAGAACTTACGCACAAAGGGCAGGAAAAGATCATTCAGCAACCCATTTCCTATTTTACCGACTGGGAGTTTGTACTTAAATATCCTTTTTGAAAGCAAATATTTTAAGTACATAATTTAATTGACTCACCATGGGTTAGAAAACATTTTCATTCAGTGATTCAAATTTAGTATAGGCATATTGATAAATATTATATTTTCTTCTATTTTATTGCCTGTTCATAAAAATTGAGTGAAAAATCAAGACAATTGTATTACATAAAATATAGTTAATTGAGGATCTTGGGCATTTTATTGCATATGATACTAGATAGGTGATGATAATAATAGCTAACATTTGAGCACTTACCATGTGTTAGGAGTTTTGTTAAGTTCCTCTCATTGGTTAGCTCATTTGGTGGGGTAATGAACCATATGAAATAGGTTCTTTTATTATCTCCATTTTATAGATGAGGAACCTGGAATATGAGAGGTTTCAGTAATATAACCAAGCTCACACAGCTATTAAGTGATGGAGCTAGTAGTTTAACACAGGCAATATGATTCCAAACCCCGAACCTATTGTAAAATTATTCTGCCTCCACTGAATGCTCCATTGTCCTCTGTACACACATGTTTGACACAGGACCATTATTACTTCAGTAAATTAAACACACAAATAAATTCACATTTATATTTTTATATTATAAAATATAATAAATTATATTTATTATTCACACACAAATAAATTCACATCATATTTTTGTATATTTTATGATCAGTAAAGTCATTGTTAATTAATATGTCTTGATTTTTATTGCATTATGATACCTTATTTTCTCATTCTCTGATGCTTTATGATATATTGATAAACTATATATATGTGATTAATGTGAAAACCATAGTTCTTTAAATTCTTTTCCTATCAATAAAATAATTTATGACTTATGTCTTTATACATTCCAACACGATAGAAGCAAATTAACTTTTCTGATGCTTATATCAATTCCAACTAAATGGATATATTCTCTGTTTTGTTTCTTAGATGGCCCTTGAGGTGTTTTCTTTAAAAAAAAAAAAAAAAAACAGGTACAGTATTCAATTAAATGTAGTCAACTTCTCATATTTGAAAGCTTCTCCTCTATTTTGGTTCATTCAATAGAATACTGCTGAATGGGCCTGTGTATATGCTCATATGTTAATGTTATATACAATTATTAGATTATTTTATTTTGAAGACTATTATTTAAAATGTCTGGTTTTGTTAACATTTAACCTAAAATTTATATAAAGGGCTCATGAAATGGCAAATTTAAAGTGTCAATAATTTGTATTTTCTTGATTTATTTAACATTTATTAAATGACTTATGTTGACAACACCCATATCATCCATATACAACATTCATATCATATCACCATGTCTTTGTGAAAATTACAGTGGGGAAGAAAATATAAATCTAAATTAAATCATAACACAAAATGCTTAATTACAATAAGATTATCTCTCTCAAGAGAAAAGGCATTAAACTAGGGAGGGAATAAGAAAGGGTGCCGTTACCTAGGGAGTCATAGAAGAGTTCTCGAAGAACCAACATTAAAGCTGTGGTTTGAAGGACATGTTGAGCTAGATGAAGAAGTCAGAGGAGGGCATTTCAGTTTGTCCATTACAGCATACCCTCAATTAAACTAGTTTTGAATGCAGGAAGGTTGGAGAGGAATTATGTAACATTAAAAAAATGTCTAGGGTAAACCATGTGATCATTTTACTTCCTGTGATGTTTTTATAAAGCAATAGACATTATTGAAGAATTATAAATTGGGGAGTGATATAATCAGAATTGCATTTTTTGAAAGAGCAGTCTGATATCTTGTGAATAATAATTTGAGAAAGGTTAAGAATGGATGCAAGAATACATGTTAGAGAAAGTTTTAACCCAATTAGACCACGAGGAAACAAAAGATATTCATCATTTAGAACTCAAGTCCATTATCACCAACTTTTTCAAATCATTCTTGACTACACTTCTTAAAAGAATTCATCAAATCTATCTTTGTGCCTCTTTTATGCATTATATATATATATATATACACACACACACATGTATGACAAACATATTATTTTGTTGCATTAAAAATAAATTGTCTCTGTAAACCGTAAGCTTACTGTGAGTACGAACTATATTCTAATCAAACTTTCTATTCCCTCTGCCTAGCACAAAGCTTCATATATAACAGGCACTTAATATGTGAAAATAGATAAAGTTAATACACTAATCAAGAATGCACAAGAGGTAGGCTTTGGATTAATTTGCACACTATGACAGCTGAAATTTGATGAATGCAAGAAAAAATCAGAAAGATAGTCTGAGTAAAGAAAAGAGTTAAGATTTTAACTTCGAGGAAGAGAATAAGAGGGTGAGAAGGGAAGAAAATCCTATGCAAATAAATAAAACTGAAGAACTGATAAGATAGGTAGAAAACCAAGAAAAAGTGTAATTAATGAAGTTAAAGGAATTAACATTTTTATATAAAGTTGTCAAAAGATTTCCACAAAGCGAAATGTCACAAAAAGGGCAAGGCATGAAAGATAAGAACTGACATTTTGTCCATTGACTTTGACTACGCAGAGGATGCTGCTACATTTAGGACTTGGCATTACCTGTGGAGTGGTAAGAAAGCAGTATCTGATTGCATTGAACTGAAGAGTGGACAGAGAGAAATAAGTAGATAGAGGGGTGAAATAGAAAACAGGAATTATCTATTTATTTTTTTAAGTACATACATTTATGTGTAGATTTGTGTGTGTGTGTGTAGTTTTTAATTGCCCTTTCTAAAGGACATTTGTGCATATTTATATTTTGTGAGGAAAACAGAAGGATGATTGAGGAAAAGACTTCAAAGAGAGAGACCTGATATATTGATAAATCAAGTGGTAACTTTCAAATATTTAGCGATACTTCAGATATCTTTTTGCTATTAATTTCTACTTTAATTCAGTTATGGTCTATAAACTGAGTAAAATTTGTTTGCTTTAGTGTCCAGATTATGTCAATGTTCACGACTTTTCTATGGCTATTTGAAGAGAAAGTGTAGTCTACTGCAGTTGTTCTATCCAAGTCATGTAGATTAAGTTGATATTTAGGCATTTTATTTCTTTGTCTTTTCATTCTATTTATGACTGGCTGAAGCATATGGAATTTTAAAATTGTGGTTGTTGATTTGTATTTTATTCTTTTCAGTTCAGTAAATTTTTTCTTTGCGATTCTTTTTTCATTTTTCATTTCAATAGCTTTTGGGGAACAGGTGGTTTTTGGTTACATGGAAAAGTTCTTTAGTGGTAATTTCTGAGATTTTGGTGCACCCGTCACCTGAGCAGTGTACACTATACCTAGTTGGACAGGCTTTTATCCCTTGTCCCTTTCCAACCCTTCCCCCCAAGTCCCCAAAGTCCATGATACTATTCTTAGGCCTTTGTGTACACATAGCTTAGTTTCCACGTATAGTGAGAAACTATGATGTTTGGTTTTCCATTCCTGAGTTATTTCCTTAGAATAATCATCTCCAACTACATCCAGGTTAATGCAAATACCATTATTTTGTTCCTTTTCATGGGTAAGTCATATTCTATGGTGTATATATACCACATTTTCTTTATCCACTTGTTGGTTGATGGGCATTTAGAGTGGTTCCATATTTTTGCAATTCCAAATTATGCTGCTGTAACATGCATGTGCATATGTCTCTTTCATATAATGACTTCTTTTCCTCTGGGCAGGTACCCAGTAGTGAGATTGCTAGATCAAATAGTAGTTCTACTTTTAGCTCTTTCAGGAATCTCCATACTATTTTACATAGCGGTTGTACTGGTTTACATTCCCACCAAGAGTGGAAAAGTGTTGCCTTTTCACCACATTCACGGCAACATCTATTATTTTTTGACTTTTTAATTACTGCTATTCTTACAGGGGTAAGGTGGTATCTCATTGTGGTTTTAATTTGCATTTCCCTGATGATTAATAATGTTGATACTTTTTCATGTATTTGTTGGCCATTTGTGTATCTTCTTTTGAGAATTGTCTATTCATGTCCTTGGCCTACTTTTTGATGAAATTATTATTTTTTTTTTCTGACTGATCTGTTTGAGTTTGTTATAGATTCTGAGCTCCTTGTAGATTTAGTTACCTTGTCTGTGTTGAGTCATTTGGTGTGTGCATCTAAGAGTATCTTCATCTCTGTTATTAAACATTTTTTTTTTTCAAGAAGTACCATTTAACTCTTTCAGAATATCCATCTCTCTGCTGAAATTCTCTTCCTGGTCACTCACATTTTCCATTTTTTTCCTAGAATGTCTGTTATATTTCTCAGACTTATTTAAATTATCTGTTTTATGCCATATCACAGTCAGTTCTCTTAATTGCTTTATCTCCATAAAGTCTGTTGCTTTTTTGTCTTTTTCTGTGTATCATATATTTCTTGGTGGAAATCTGGACATATTTTCTTGGCAACTAGAGACTGAGGTAAATAGAATTTATGCCTTCAAATTGTCACATCTCTTCTGTTTGGTTTATGTGTGGGGTAGATTTAGTGTGAATTGCACCGTACTTTGTTTTTGTTGTCATTATAGTTACCTTCTGTGAATCTCAGGGCTTAAATTGCACCAAATGTGTGTTATACAGAGAGTAAGAGCTGGTTCACTGAAGAGTTTGTCTCAGCATTTGCTCCAACCCAACCTCTCAGTGTTACCTTTTCACTTGTGCCTCAGAAAGGGTCTCTCTCCATGTTTTGGCTCTCCCAAAATCACACTAGTGTTACTTGCTCTTGGATATTGGCTAGGCTGATGATGGAGGACTTGGGATGTGTTCTATTGTCATAGTTCAGCCTTAGTGTTAGGCAGACTAGGTCTCAGGGGTGGGATCACCTCAGCCATCCTGCTACTCTTCTAGCAATACGGAGTTTTTAAAAGCATATTCAGTTACAGACCGGTAGGAGATAACATCAGAATGGTAACATGACAAACATGGCAATAAAATTTGAAGGTATATGACCTGAAAAAAGGATAGGATCACAATTTAATTATTATTTTATTTGTTTGTTTGTTTGTGTGTGTGCAATGCTTTCCTTCTGATATAATGAGTCTTCACTTCTGCCCATAAACTGACTGTGTTTGCTGCCTTTTATCCAATGGCTGAAGGCTTTTGTTCAACAAGGGAAATGAGGAGAATGATTCCGGTGTGTCTGTGCCTGTCCTGCTGTGTATTCTGCTTCTCTTATGTCTGCGCCAGTGTGGAAGCTTTATCCTGTCTTACTCTTCTCTCCATCTTTTAGCTGCCTGGCTAGTAAATTTCTTGGCACTGAGCTAGTGAGTGAGTGGAAATTTCCCTTGTGTCTATGGTCCCTATGGGTTCTATTTTCTCATATTAGCTCACAAATCATCTCTAGCAATTGTTCAAAATGTTAGCAAACTTATTCTTATCATCTGGTGCCTGCCCCTCGCAAGCAAGTGTCTGCCTTTCCATAAATTTGGGGTTATTTGGCTGACCTGATACCTCAGCTCTCTGATGAGATCAGGAAGCTTGTGACTCTTTTAGCTTGGCTGATATGTTTAAAGTTAGGCAATTATCCTTCTAAATTGTACAGTTCACGTAAAAGCTAAAATATGTACAAATAAAAAAATTTCAAGAGGTTACTTAGGTTTGAAAGTTGTATTATTAGTTTACTCTTGGTGCATATCCAAAATGTTGTTCTTTCAAAGACTAAATTTCAACTTCCAAACCATATTTCTGTATTTACAAATCTAGTAAATATGAACTCTCAGTTTTAAGAGTTCTTGTATTAGTATTTGGTCTGTTGTGGAATTGGTTTACACCTTAAAGTACTTTGACCACATTTAAATTTAATATAGTTAGTTTTCTTATCAAATATGTTTCTTATTTAATGGCTTAAATATAAAGATCATTAAATACATGAAATTTTTTTATAAATTATATAAATTAAACTTTTTAATATGGTGCTTCTTAACTTATATATGTGTGTATATATATTTAGTCAAAAATTAAATTTGACTTAAAATGGACAACATAATTCAGTTACAGAATTATATATTGTATAGAATTCTAAGCTTAAACTGTGATTTCAATGGTTTACATTTTCTTATAACAAAAAGTACAAATAAGTAAAGTCTATATACTCACTGATTGTTTACAAAATAATTGATAGGTTTTATTTTATTTCTTACATATTTATGCAGTTAACTCTAAACTTTCTAGAGTTAAAGAGACTTGTAGAATAAGGAATCAATATGAGGTTATTTCCTGGGATGCCAACTGTGTGAGCATTCTGGCAAGAAAACCAGTCTGTTTGCAGTGGGAGAAGTAATGGAAAGGGAACAGTAGGAGATAATACCATAAGGATAATAGAGGCCATGTTTACGTGAGGATTTTAAAAAATATATCTATTACTTTAAGCAAAATTGAAGACACTAGAAGGCTTTGGGCGGCAGATTAGCAATTTGTTACAGGACATGCTTTTAATAAGATCAGTATATCTGCTCTGTTGAAGAGAACTTGCAGAAGCAGGAAGACCTGTTGGGAGATTATAATCCTAGCAAACATGATGGAGATTCAAATCTGTCTGGCAGGATCCACATAATAAACAAATAACGCTCTCAAAGTCATGATTTAAATGACTAAATATAATATCATAAAAGAAACTTCTACAAAACTGCTTTCTGGGTTAAAAGAAACCAACAAGGTATGATAAACCAGGAAGAAAATACCTACTTTGGGCATAAAAGTCAAGGGAAATGAGTGATGAACAGAACCCAGTGAGACTTCTAGCCATACAAGATGGCTATCTTATAGAAGCATGCCCTTGGGTTGAGAAACAGCCACGTTCAAACCTAATCCCTTAAGAAGGGAGCTGGGAAATCACTACTTCAACCAATGTCCCCTCTGTTCTCGTGCCAGTTCCAGTATTCTCAAGAAATAAAAGAGAAGTCAGAGGTCAAAGTGTTTTCATAAGATATAAAGATGCTTTTGATAGCAGGATAAAAAACTCTGAAACTCAGATGAAAGATGGAACTCTTGGTTACTTGTCAATTTTTTTTTTAAAGACTACCAGGAGGAGTCACATGGGATGGTCTTGGGGACAAAATAAAAGCAAGCTAGATTTACAGGGGGAAACTTAGATATGGCAAGTAGGGTATTATAAGCTAGATTTCACAGGTTGCCTATAGATTAACTGATTTGAATATTTTGAATTCAATATTTTTACAATATTTTACAAATATTCAATGTACAAATCATGTACAAATCAGGCATTTGGACATGAGCCCTGGTTATCTGTATCTAGACCCTGGGCAAGTAGAGCAGGTGCGTAGTGGCCCGGAGTGTGAAAGCATGATTAGGAAAGTAGCTGGAGTGTGGACTTAATTAGCTGCTTAAGAAGAGGAACTAGTTGGTCAGTAGCCAGAGCCTCAAACCTTGGTCAAAACAGCATTAAAACAAACAAACAAAAACAACTACATTACAAAAAGGGCCTTCTTTGATTTAATCTTTAAAGGTCAAGCCCACAAGATACAGAGTCAGATGAAAAAAAGTGAGGGAGGCAACAGGAATTGAGAAGAGGATGGTAAATTGTTGGTATATTATTGATGCTTCATGTCATAGACTAGATGTAATTATCAAAGGCAAGAGTATAGATAGAAAAGAAAAAAGATCCCCAAACTGAGACGTGAGATTATCTACCTGTCCAGGGAAGAGGGGAAGAGTTCGCAATAACAGACAGAAGAAAAGAAAGAAGTATCACACCAGTATAATATCTTGGAAACCAAATGATATAAAAAGTATTAAGGAGGAGGGAATATAGATTAACAAAAATAAAGATTGATAACTGACCACTGGAATTAGCAAGGTGAAAGTAAGTGTTGAACTTTTAGGAATAATTATATTATATGATGGAATGTATGAAATCTTGATCAGCAAGTGAAACACAGAGCAAAAGAAAATAATTGGAAACAGGTTAAAGACAATACTTTGTTTGTTTGTTTTTGAAATGGAGAATCCCAAAGTGAGGCATTATCTGGTTGTTTATTTGTTGTCTGGTTTTAGATAAGAGAAAGGTCAGCATGTATGTACACTGATGAAAATGATTCACCAAAAAGAAAAAGAGTAATTCCAGGAAGAGAAAATTGCAGAGGCTTTGCCTTTGCATGGACAGCATTAAGTGGGAATTAGTGTACTAAAGAAGAGAAGCTGTTTGCAAGGAGTATGGAAAGAACATATATACTAAAGGTGGGAAATGACAAGTAGGCAGATGCTAATAGGAAAACTGAGGTGTTAACTACTATTGAGCAAGATTTAGGAAGGAGAGGACATGATGTTGAGGGGATTCTCCATGTTTATATTAAAATTACCAAAATCTAAGACCGATTAGAATGAGAGACAGTAAAAATAAACCATGACCTAAAGTAGTTCAGAAATGATAAGCAATAACTCAACATTGATGGATTACAAAATTAATGAGAAACTGAGGAAATGCAGATGCAGTATCCAGGACAATAAACAGGATGACTTGGTTGGCATATGCAATTGAAAATTATTTTGTACATGGGGGTTGAGTAGTAATGGCTCTGGCATGCAAGGGATTAAGAAACATGTGAAATAATAAAACATTCTCACAAGTTTATAGTACATTTTGACTCAAATTATTCCAAAGTAATAATCTAGGATGTTTTAGTCTCAGTAAAAATTTTGTCATGAGGGAAACTATTTAAAAGGGCATAGTGGGATGGCTTGAAAATAATGAGCATGTAGATGGATGGGTTTGGTGGGGATTGGCAAGGCAGTATAGATAGAGCAAATGGTAAGGTCTCATAACAACACAGACTGTGTTGCATGCAGTCTAGAATTAAGAAAAATAACAGAGTTAGCCTCATGATTTCATGTGCATATGGCGGGGGTGAAAGAGAGAGAGACCATATGCTGAGTGTCCACTAGAAGTTATTCAATTCTTACAACAATGTTGGAAGGTAGATTTTTTTTTTACTTTCTTATGTATTAGTCAGAATTCTCTAGAGAGACAAAACCAATAGGAGAGAGAGAGAGAGAGAGAAAGAGAAAGAGAAAGAGAAAGAGAAAGATGGGAGGAGAGGGTATGGGAGGGGATTTATAGGATAATTGGTTCATGAGATTATGGGTGTTCAGATTCAATCTGAAAGCTTCAGAACCAGGGAAGTTTAATGGTTTAATATTCAGTTTGAAGCCAAAGGTTTGAGAACCTGGGGAGTTTCTGGAAAAAGTCCGAGAGTCCACAAGCCAGAAAGACTAGAGTTTGATGTCCAAAGACAAGAAGAGAATTCAAGTTCCAGGAGAAAGAAAGAAAATCAATTCGGTCTCCTTTTTTGTTGTATCCAGCTCCCAGCCTATTGGACGGTGCCTAACAATGCTGAGGTTTTCTGCAGCCCGTTCACTGACGCATACACCAATTTCTTCTGTAAACACAAAGTAATGCTTTACCATTTTTCTATGTATTCTCTAATGTAGTCAAGTTGACATTTAAAATTAACCATAACATCTTATAATAAAGAAAAGGAGACCTACATTTTCTGAAAAGAGCAAGTTCTAAAGATACTTTTATTTTAGATTATTTGTTTCATTTTTATTTATTTGATGGAAACAATTTTAAACCATATATTTGAATGGGGTAAGAAAAAATGGGAGTCTGTGTAGCAAGGGCCCAGGGAGACAGTGCCTCATACAATGGAGGTATGGAAAGAAATGCTAGTAAGATAAGATCATCTCTCATTTAATATAGTAGCAACATTTGGTAGGTATGGTGTCGTTTTGTTTAAGTCAAAATTTGGAATAGAATGCTATTACCAGTTTTGGCCTATTATGTTATAATATTAGCCATATCAATAGATATTTAGAAGAAATGCATAGTTTTTCCCTCTATATTTTCTTTCCTTACAGAAATTTATTTTCTGTCCAAAGTCCATTTTTGCTAATATTCATTAAATATTAACAGAATGAATTAAATTGCTACATAAAACATGTAAAGATCCAGTTGAGACACACAATCTGAGTAAAACAGAACAACTTCAAGTCCTCCATTATTCACAAAAATCTCAACAGGGCCATGTTATGTAATTTTCAGAAATTCCGTAAGCAGGACATTTTGGAATACCTTAAAATACATACAAAAGGTGTCAATATTCAGTTTTACTCCATTTTTGTTAATAACTTGTGAATTTGAGTAAACGGTGTAATTATTCTAGGCCTTAACTTCTTTACTTATATCATAAAGAAGCCTATTTTAAACTTAAAGACCTGTTCAGTGCTAACATATAGAATACAGGCACTAATATTATTTTAAAGAGGAGCCCAATACAAAAATATTGTTTCCTGTGCAATTCCTACTAATTGACATGTTGAATGAAACTCAACAGAATGTATCAGTTTTTAACAATAGTTTGTGTACCATTTCATATTTATAAAAACATAATCATCCTTCGAGGCAATTAGAGAACTCCCTTCCTCTCCAAATCTATTAACAATATGAATTTTAAAAAGAATTCATTTAGTCAGCGAGAACATAAACATTTAAAGTAACATTTTATTCTTAAGGATCAAAGGAATAAGAGAAAGTCCAATCACTGATATGTTGTTTTATCAGTTTACCAGGGAAGGCAAAGAAACTATAACAATAATAAAGATTTCCATAAAGTTTTAAATTGTGTGGCACAGACAGCTACTACTTATTTAATACTGCATATTGATTTATAAGTCTGTACATGTAGAGAAAGCTAAAGCATTTAAATAATCAAGTAATAAAAACAAACAATAAGTATGAACTTCCAGATGTGAAAATTGCCTGATGAATGCTCCCCTAAGGGCTTACGTAATACCTTTAATTTTTTTTCCATGTAATACTGTCTTTATTGCTTCCAGTTTCAAGCTCAGAGAATTTCTATAAGAATCCTATTATGAAGCGAAATAGCTGCTCGTGATTGAGCATATTGTCTAGTTTGCTTTAGACAATTTATATCACTTGAGATGAGAGATTCATTTTATTTAAAGAGGGTTTCAAACTTTTATTTAAAGAGTTGAATCACTCTTTTTGCCCTATCGAGGCATTCATCTCTAAAACGGTAAACTGGTAAATACTGTGCATCTGAGACATCAAGCTGAAAAGCTTGTCAACAGAAACAAGACTTTCAACTCTCATACTGTTCCAGTTCACTGACTGAATCCACGGACTAAGAACAATTTGAGCGTAGGTCACAGTACTGCTGTCATTTTTATAGCAAGTTCCACCACTGTGCTTACTCAATAGTAATGTCTAGAATACATGGCCAGAGCTGACTGCATATAAAGTGCATGTTGAAGAAAATGAGAGGTTTTGTGTAACTGAGAGTATATTAGGTATGTGCCACTCTATCTGTTGGTACAAATGAAATAATTTATATGTAGTAAGTGATCTCATAACTATCTCAGAAAATGTGAGTTTTCAAAATAGCAGCAGAAATGTAAGTACAATATGACCAGAGGTATCACAAAGAGAAATTGAAAAGTAATCTTTTATAGTGCATCATAATGTTTATAAGTAACTCCACAGGAAAGTGGAAAATCTCAGATCATCTAAATGCACATTTATCATAACTATTATGAAGGAGACATTTTGCTTTGCTTTATGTTTTCCTTAGTCTTGTGTGACATAATCATATCTTCTCCAAAGTAATAAATATAAGTACTTTGTGTTACGTACATTTCAAAAGGGCTTATTGGCTTAAGAGCTTTTCCCTTCTCCACTATAATTGTCACAGTTTTGAAGAGTTTAAGTTAGAGGTGATTATATTGGATTTCATATCTTGCAGTGACTTAATCCATACAGCCTCAGAAATTCAATTTATGAAATCTTTTCATTAAAAAAATTACCTGCACTATTTGCAAGCACCGTAATTTGGGTACATCACTTAAACCCTCAGTCTTGCTTTAAAAAAAATCTATACAATGTGAACTGGCATCTCTATTGTGATACTTTTATTGTTTTAGGTAAAAAAAAGTCAAAGAAAATTTTTGTAAATAACTGAATGTAGGATGTAAAAATGTATAATGTAGGATGTAAGAATGTATAATGTAGGATGTGGGGCTATAACATGTTACTCATTTATTTCCAGGTTGATTGAAATAATTTAGCTGGCTGTGAAGTATCTTTCACTATTTCATAGCCATCCCTCCCAGTTCTGCTCAGTCAAAAAAAGCAATTTAAAAATGTAGAAAAACTACTTTTCAGTAAAGAGTAGGCAAATATTATTTACCAACACATACAAATAAAATTGCAGACAAACTATTAATATATAGAACATATTTGTATTATTAACACAACATCCATATCATTAATTCCAAAGATTAAAACAAGCTTTGAGATACCTAGAAATATTATTTAAATTTCATCAATAATGTATATATCTATTTTTTTTTACAAGATTCTCTATGGGAGAGCAAAGAAGGGGTACTATGCTATGCATGTTATGTGTAAGAAAATGTACTTGTGAGAAAATATTATATAAACAAGTTTCAGCTCTAAAATAATACAGGAATATTTGCTATTTTTGTCCTTTAAGAAAGACTGAGCATAATATTGATGTAATTATCATATTTCAGTTTTTAAGATATGTGCTCTTATGTAGCCTATCATCCTTGAGGTCAAACGCCATAAAATTTTACTTCTTTTTTTTTTTTTTTAAGAGTTAAAAGAATGCTTGAGTACTTTATTGCTTTCACTAAACATGCACATATTGTTAAAAATTATGTACAGTTTTTCTTTAATTATACTTCAAGTTCTGGGATACATGTGCAGAACATGCAGGTTTGTTACATAGGTATACACGTGCCATGGTGGTTGACTGCACTCATCAACCCGTCATCTACATTAAGTATTTCTCCTAATACTATCCCTCCCCTAGCCCCCAACCTCCTGACAGGCCCTGGTGGGTGATGTTCCCCTCCCTGTGCCTATGTGTTCTCATTGTTCAACTCCCACTTATGAGTGAGAACATGTGGTGTTTGGTTTTCTGTTCATGTGTTAGTTTGCTGAGAATGATGGTTTCCAACTAGGCCCATGTCCCTGCAAAGGTCATGAACTCATGATTTTTTATGGCTGCATGGTATTCCATGGTGTATGTGTGCTACATTTTCTTAATCCAGTCTATCATTGATAGACATTTGGGTTAGTTCGAAGTCTTTGCTATTGTGAATTGTGCCACAATAAATATACATGTGCATGTATCTTTTTAGTGGAATAATTTATAATCCTTTGCATATACCCAGTAATGGGATTGCTGGGTCAAATGGTATTTCTGGTTCTAGATCCTTCAGGAATCATTACACTGTCTACCACAATGGTTGAACTAATTTACACTCTCATCAACAGTGTAAAAGTGTTCCTATTTCTCCACATCCTCTCTAGTATCTGTTGTTTCCTGACTTTTTAATGATTGCCATATTAACTGGCGTGAGATGGTATCTCATTGTGGTTTTGATTTGCATTTCTCTAATGACCAGTGATGTTGAGCTTTTTTTCATGTTTGTTGGCCACACAAATGTCTTCTTTTGAGACTTGTCTGATCATATCCTTCGCACACTTTTTGATGGGGATTTTTTTTTTCTTGTAAATTTGTTTAAGTTCTTTGTAGATTTTGGATATTAGACCTTTGTCAGATGAATAGACTGCAAAAATTTTCTCCCATTCTTAGGTTGTCTGTTCACTCTCATGATATTTTCTTTTGCTGTGCAGAAGCTTTTTAGTTTAATGAGATCCCATTTGTCAGTGTTGGCTTTTGTTGTCATTGCTTCTGGTGTTTTAATCAAGAAGTCTTTGCCCATGCCTATATCCTGAATGGTATTGTCTAGGTTTTATTGTAGGATTTTTATGATTTTAGGTCTTATGTTTAAGTCTTTAATCCATGTTGAGTTAATTTTTGTATAAGTTGTAAGGAAGGTGTGTAGTTTCAATTTTCTGCATATGGCTAGCCAGTTATCCCAACACCATTTATTAAATAGGGAATCCTTTTCCCATTGCCTGTTTTTGTCAGGTTTGTCAAAGGTCGGATGGTTGTAGTTGTGTGGCATTATTCCTGAGGCCTCTGCTCTGTTCCATTGATCTATATATCTGGATTGGTACTAGTACCATGCTGTTTTGTTTACTATAGCCTTGCAGTAGTATAGTTTGAAGTCAGGTAGCGTGATGCCTCCCGCTCTGTTCCTTTTGCTTACGATTGTCTTGGCTCTACGGACTCTTTTTTGGTTCCATATGAAATGTAAAGTAGTTTTTTTCTAATTCTGTGAAGAAAGTCAATAGTATCTTGATGGAGACAGCATTGAATCTTTATATTACTTTGAGCAGTACAGCCATTTTAATATTGATTCTTCTTATCCATGAGCATGGAATGTTTGTCCATTTGTTTGTGTCCTCTCTTATTTCCTTGATCAGTGGTCTGTATTTCTCCTTGAAGAGGTCCTTCACATCCCTTGTAAGTGGTATTCCTAGCTATTTTATTCCCTCTGTAGCAATTGTAAATGGGAGTTCACTCATGATTTGGCTCTCTGTTTGTCTGTTATTGGTGTATAGGAATGCTTGTGATTTTTGCACATTGATTTTGTATCCTGAGACTTTGCTGAAGTTGCTTATCAGCTTAAAGAGATTTTGAACTGAGATGATGGGGTTTTCTAAATATACAATCATGTCATCTGCAAACAGAGACAATTTGACTTCCTCTCTTCCTATTTGAATACCCTTTATTTCTTTATCTTGCCTGATTGCCCTGGCCAGAACTTCCAATACTATGTTGAATAGGAGTGGTGACAGAGGGCATCCTTGTCTTGTGCCGGTTTTCAAAAGGAATGCTTCCAGCTTTTGCCCATTCAGTATGATATTAGCTGTGGGTTTGTCCTAAATAGCTCTTATTATTTTGAGATGTGTTCCATCAATACCTAGTTTATTCAGAGTTTTTAGCATGCAGGGGTGTTGAATTTTATTGAAGGCCTTTTCTGTATCTATTGATATAATCATGTTGTTTTTGTCATTGGTTCTGTTTATGCGATGGGTTCTGTTTATTGATTTACATATGTTGAACCAGGCTTGCATCCAAGGGATGAAGCTGACTTGATCGTGTTAGATAAGTTTTTTGATATGTTGTTGGATTCTGTTTGCCAATATTTTACTGAGGATTTTCGCATCAATGTTCATCAGGGATATGGCCTGAAATTCTCTTTTTTTTTCTTGTATCTCCACCAGGTTTTGGTATCAGGATGATGATGGCCTCATAAAATTAGTTAGGGAAGAGTCCCTCTTTTTCTATTGTTTGGAATAGTTTTAGAAAGAATGGTACCAGCTCCTCTTTGTACCTCTGGGAGAATTTGGCTGTGAATACGTTTGGTCCCGGGCTTTTTTTTTGGTTGGTAGGGTATTAATTACTGCCTCAATCTGAGAACTTGTTATTGGTCTATTCAGGGATTCCACTTCTTCCTGCTTTAGTCGTGGGAGGGTGTACGTGTCCAGGAATCTATCCATTTCTTCTAGATAATCTAGTTTATTTGCATAGGTGTGTTTATAGGATTCTCTCATTGTAGTTTGTATTTCTGTGGGATCAGTGGTGATATCTCCTTTATCATTTCTTCATTGTGTCTAATTGATTCTTCTCTCTTTTCTTCTTTATTAGTCTGACTAGCAGGTTATATATTTTGTTGATCTTTTTAAAAAACTAGCTCCTGTATTCATTTATTTTTTGAAGGGCTTTTCATGTCTCTATCTCCTTCTGTTCTGCTCTGATCTTAGTTATTTCTTGTCTTCTGCTAACTGTTGAGTCTATTTGCTCTTGCTTCTCTGGTTCTTTTAATTGTAATGTTAGAGTGTCAATTTTAGATCTTTTCTGCTTTCTCTTGTGGGCATGTAGTTTTATAAATTTCCCTCTAAATCCTGCTTTAGCTGTGTCCCAGAGATTCTGCTATGTTGTGTCTTTGGTCTCATTGGTTTCAAAGAACTTATTTGTTTCTCTCTTAATTTAGTTGTTTACCCAGTGGCCATTCAGGAGCAGGTTGTTCAATTTCCATGTAGTTGTGCGATTTTGAGTGAGTTTCTTAATGCTGAGTTCTTTTGTTTGCACTGTAGTCTAAGAGACTGTTTTCTATGATTTCCATTCTTTTGCATTTGCTGAGGAGTGTTTTACTTCCAATTATGTGGTCAATTTTAGAATAAATGTGATGTGGTGCTGAGAAGAATGTATATTCTGTTGATTTGGGGTGGAGAGTTCTGTAGATGTCTATTAGGTCTCTTTGGCCCAGAGTTGAGATCAAGTTCTGAATATCCTTGCTAATTTTCTCTCTCCTTTATCTGTCTAATATTTACAGTAGGGTGTTAAAGTCTCCCACTGCTGTTTTGTGGAAGTCTAAGTCTCTCTGTAGGTCTCTAAGGACTTGCTTTATGAATTTGGTTGCTCCTGTATTGGGTGCATTTATATTTAGGATAGTTACCTCTTCTTGTTGCATTGATTCCTTTACCATTATGTAATGCCCTTCTTTGTCTTTGTTGATCTTTGTTTTTTAAAAGTTGTTTTATCAGAGACTGGAATTGCAACCCCTGCTTTTTTTTCTCTTTTTTTTTTCTTTTTACTTTACATTTTCTTGGTCAATATTCCTCCATCCTTTATTTTGAGCCTATGTGTGTTTTTGCACGTGAGATGGGTCTCCTGAATACAGCACACTGATGGGTCTTGACTCTTTGTCTAATTTGCCACTCTGTGTCTTTTAATTGGGACATTTAGCCAATTTAAATTTAAGGTTAATATTGTTATGTGTGAATTTGATTCTGTCATTATGATGCTAGCTGATTATTTTGCCCATAACTTGATGCAGTTTCTTCATAATGTCGATTATCTTTACAATGTGGTATGTTTTTACAGTGGCTGGTACCAGTGTTTCCTTTCCAGGTTTAGTACTTCCTTCAGGAGCTCTTGTAAGGCAGGCCTGGTGGTGACAAAATCTCCCAGCATTTGCTTGTCTGTAAAGGATTATATTTCTCCTTTGCTTATGGAGCACAGTTTGGGTGGATATGAAATTCTGGGTTGAAAATTGTTTAAGAATGTTGAATATTGGCCCCCACTATCTTCTGGCTTGTAGGGTTTCTGAAGAGAGATCTGCTGTTAGTCTATTGGGCTTCCCTTTGTGGGTAGCTCAACTTTTCTGTCTGGCTGCCCTTGACATTTTTTCCTTCATTTCAACCTTGGTGAATCTGATGATTACGTGTCTTGGGGTTGCTCTTCTCGAGGAGTATCGCTGTGGTATTCTATTTCCTGAATTTGAACGTTGACCTATCTTGCTGAGTTGGGGAAGTTCTCCTGGGTAATATCCTGAAGACTGTTTTCCAACTTGGTTCCATTCTTCCAGTCACTTTCAGGTACAAGTCAAATGTAGGTTTGGTGTTTTCACATAGTCCCATAGTTCTTGGAGTCTTTGTTCATTCGTTTTTATTCTTTCTTCTCTAATATTTTATTCACACTATATTTCATTAAGTTTATCTTCAATCTCTGATATCCTTTCTTCTGCTTGGTCGATTTGGCTATTGATACTTGTGTATGCTTCACGAAGTTCTCGTGCTGTGTTTTTCAGCTCCATCAGGTCATTTATGTTCTTCTCTAAACTGGTTATTCTAGTTAGCAATTCCTCTAACCTTTTTTCAAGTTTCTTAGCTTCCTTGCCTAGGGTTAGAACACGCTCCTTTAGCTCAGAGGAGTGTGTTATTATCCACCTTCTGATGCCTACTTCTGTCAGTTTTTCAAACTGAGGATTTCTTGCAGCTCTGCATACTCCTGTTTTGCAGTAACATTAACAAATAATGCTAATTATTAATATAAAGATACAAACATGAAAACCAAAGTGAACTACTTAATATATACTTATTTTGTTATGATCTTGCATTATTAAGATATATATTCCTTGATGACATGGGAAGAACGATGAAGTCATTCTCTTATGACCCTCTTATCTACCACAATTCCTACTTCATATTGTGTTAAAATATAAGAAGCTTGTTTTGTCCATTTTAAAAAACTGGATATAAACATAGAGTTCATTCTTCATCCATATTTTCTACCTGTCCACCAATTGACAGCATAATGTTTTTTCTAATGAAGTCTTCCACTATATTATGTGCTTTCAAGCTTTTTATAGCACTGAATTCTGGTGATTAACTCATAAATGCTTGTTTCCACACAAACTCTATGCTCCATGAGGGCAACACACTTTTTCTCCTAATTTTATTCCTAGTATATCTAGCAAACCTGGCAGTGCAAGTCTATTAATACATATTTGATGAATTACTCAATGACTGCCTTAAAGCTATTTATTACAAAGTGCTGAGATATTTCTAATAATAAAAAAGTTATTCTCCTTTAAAGCATATTATGACATATTGATGTGTCTGCAGCTTTGAGAATTTTTTTTAAGACTCTTTTTGAAAAAAATTCAATTTTATATATAATTTTATGAAATTCTATACATTGTGTGTATGTAAGTTTTATATTTATTTTTATTTTTTACACATGCAAATAGGACTAGAATATAAATGGTTAACAACTTGTTCTTTTAGTTGCAATATGAATTTATTATAGCTTTTTAGTTATGCTTTTAATCCCTATATAGCAATATGATATTTTCAAAGTACTTAAATTTGTTTAGTCTTTTTGATAGGTTTTTTCCAATTTTTTCATTTTTCATTTATACATTCAATGCATATTCATTGAACCACCTACTACTGTGTGCTGGACATTCCTCAAGGCATGAGGATTCAGTGGTGAACAGAATAAAGTCCTTGCACTAGGTAAACTTCCAGTCTCATAAGCTGTACTGCAGAAAACACATCCCTGTACATGTTATGTTTACTTACTTATGTGAGTCAATCTGAAGGATAAATTGTTCAACATAAAATTAGTGAGTCAAAGGGTGTACAAATGTAAAATATAATAAATTTCTTTTCACAGCAAGTTATACCGACTTAATATTATCACTAACATTAGATACCATTAACCTTTATCATGTTTGTCAATCAGGCAAAACATACCTTATTTTAATTTACATTTCTTTGCTTATTAATGAAGTATATTTTTACACGTTAATTCACTATTTATATTTCTTCCATTAGTTACCTGTTAATATTTCTTCTTATTTTTCTATTGGGTTGTTTGTCTATTTTTTTATATTGACATTATTATTGATTATTTCTTATTACACAGGCCTCAAATATATCCTCCTAGTATGCTCTTGATCTTTTTTATTATTGTTATACTTTAAGAGTTCTGGGATACATGTGCAGACCGTGCAGGTTTGTTACATAGGTATACACATGCCATTGTGGTTTGCTGCAACCATCAACCCGTCATCTACATTAGGTATTTCTCCTAATGCTATCCCTCCCTTTGCCCCCCTCCCCCAGACAGGCACCAGCGTGCAATGTTCCCCTCCCTGTGCCTATGCGTTCTCATTGTTCAACTCCCACTTATGAGTGAGAACATGCAGTGACTTTCAACAGGAAGACAATAATAGATGCTCAATTTGGGGGAAAGATTAAATAACTAATGTTGTCTAGTCTAGAATACAACATTATGGGAGTGTTCATTGCTATATTTGTATATAAAACCTATGCTACAAATCAACATAGTGTGTTGAAGAAAGAGGCTATTCATTAAACACCAGGTCAAAAGCCATTTTTTATTGCTACATTTGCCCTGGCAGAAGGTGCTGAAATATTGGCTGCAATCTCCACCATTTCACACAGTGTTTCTTTGGATTACTAAAGAAAATGTGCCTCAAGAAGGGAGGAGAAGCATCTTATGGGAGGTATAAGTTAAATATCTGTAGAATATGTGTGGTATGATTTACTAATGTTAATAAGAATACTTCCCTTTTCCTTGACAGATAAATAAATCACCCTTTTCTGTGATTGACAGTCTCCACTATGCAGACAGGACTGGTTTATGAACATTGCATCCCATGTGGGCTCGAGTTTTATAAATATAAAATATCTTTATACTTTATAAAGATAAGTATTTATTTATGATGTTGAGGCAAATACTGAACCAAAATAAAATGTTAAATAGAGTAAAAATGTTTCAGCATTACATATGTGTCAACAGTGTACATCTAATGATCATCCTTGTATAATATTTTTTTCTTCTTTAGGTTATATGATAACACTTGCTTGAATTGCAAACGAATGCTTTAAATAAAACTGATGTAGAACTTCTTTTTAACTGACAAAGGTGAACTTTTCTACAGTGTGTCAATATCTACAACTCTGAAACTGCTTACACTGAAGGCATAAGAAAGCCACTTTGAGCTATGAATGATGACCACCTGCAAAGAAATGATAAGACTGCAACTTTTCTTGGCAGTATTCCTCTTGCTGTTTTCTTACTTATGCGAAGTAATTGGAATCAGTCAAACAGATAACAAGCTAATTTCCCTTTTTTCTTTCCTCTCAACTCAATACACTCATAGTCTTCACAAGAAAATGTAACAATGTGTCTGTCACTTAAAATGAACCACCAGATGGATCTATAAAAATAGTAAAAGGAAAATATGGAATACATTTCAGGATGACACAGGTTAATATATTCATCAAACTTTGTATTTTCTAAAAAAAATTGGATTTAATTAGTTTTAATGAAAAGATTATTAACAGAACAGTACACTATGTTGCTTTCATAGAGTTTAAACTGAGTAACTGAAGATGAAAAATAAATAAATGAAATAGATAATTTCTATTGGGTCACAGTTTGTAAAAGAAATAAAAAATTGTGATTTGATAATATTTAATCGAGAGATAGAGAGTTATCTAAAATAAAGGTTAAAACCTTTTAGAATAAAAGTTGTTATCTAAAATAAAAGTTTGGCACGGTGGGAGAACAGTAGGAGGACTAGCCCAGGTGATGCAGTTTGAGCTCAACTATTCATTGAGAAGGAGACAGTGGCGGAAGGAGCAGTTTTTAAATAAATTGTTATAGGATACGAAGACATATAGTGCTTTCTTGTGACTAACCTACAAGTAGAACTATTTATTTTATACTTAAATACATGTTGCAGAATGAGGGCAGTTCTGAAAATATAAACTTTCAAATATATATACATAAATACACATATATGTATATATGTATGTGTGTATATATATGTGTGTATATGTGTGTGTGTGTGTGTGTGTGTGTGTGTATAGTGTGTGTGTGTGTGTGTGTGTAGTTACACTGGTTGATATTACCCTGGGAGAATGTTTAGGTGGAGAATAGTAGGGAAACAAGGATTAACAACTTGCCTTTAAATTGTTCACATTTTGTATTGCCATAGTACCATTAATCAAAATCAGGAAATTAACATTGATACAATCCTATTACTCAATCTAGAGACCATAGTCAAATTTTAAGAATTGTCCCACTACTTTCCTTTTTCTGGGCCTGTATCATACATTGCATCTAGATGTCTTGTCTCTTTAACCTCCTTTCACTATTAAGGTGTAAAAGAAAGAACCAGAAAGGACTCTATGAACTAATATCCAGCAATTTCCAAAACCTATCATTTAGTGAAAATTACAAAGAATATCTCTAGGTTGAAATCTTTCATGTAACAAAGAAAAGGAAATAAGCAATAAGCATGTTATCTGCTCATGCATACAGCAAGGAGAAATCAGAATCTAATGAGACTACACAACTGTGTGGAAATCCATATAATGACACAATGTAAGAATTGGAGTGGAATAGAAGAAATAAGAGCAGAGTGACATTTCTTTGTCTATATTCTTTTTTATAGTTTAGACTTCCAGAACAATCTCAATATTTTACATATTACAAAAAATCAATAAATATTTATCAACCATGATGTGGTGGGAACACCAAAATAGAATGCAATACTAATGGGTGGATAATATGATCACATCAAAGGAGTGGAGAAGAGAAATATTAGCCTGATTCTTAAAAAGTAAAAAAAAAAAAAAAAAAAAACCAGACGCTGGCAAGGTTATGGAGAAATCAAACACTTATACATTGTCGGTGGGAGTGTAAATTAGTTCAACCTTTGTAGAAAATAGTGTGGTGATTCCTCAAAGAGCTAAAAATAGAATTACTATTCTACCCAGCCATTCCATTACTGGTATATACCCAAAGGAACATAAATTGTTCTACCATAAAGACACAAACATGTGTATGTTCACTGCAGCACTATTCACAATTGCAAAGACATAGAATCAACCTAAATGCCCATTAGTGATAGACTGAATAAAGAAAATGTAGTACATGTACACCATACAATACTACACAACCATAAAAAATAACAAGATCACCTCTTTGCAGGAACATGGATGCAGCTGGGGGCCATAATCCTTAGCAAACTAATGCAGGAACAACAACAAAAAACAAATACTGTATGTTCCCACTTATAAATCGGAACTAAATGATGAGAACACATGGACACAAAGAGGGGAAAAACAGACACTGGGACCTACTGGATGGTGGAAGTTAGGAGGAGGGAGTAGATAAGAAAAAATAACTATTGGGTACTAGGCTTAGTATTTGGGTGATGAAATAATCTGCACAACACATTCCCATGAAAATAGATCTCCTATACAATAGCTATAGCCCAAGCCTAAAATAAAAATTAAAAGAAAAATTATTAGCCTGACTTTGTAAAACAATATTTTGATACCATAAAGTACAAGCCAAAAGGAACCTGTACAAAACTATGTATTCCAAGTATTAAATAAGCTTTTTAAAAACATAGATATGGGTTACTAATCCAGAAACTTATTTTTTGTGTGTATTCTAGGACTGAGCAAAAAAACTACTTATATTGAAAATAATGAAAGCAAGTTTCTCACTGTTGTACACATGGTTACGAATGCAGAAACAGGAAGACTAGAGTGAGTTCCATTATATTGGATTGGAAATGTTGGTATCAGCATATGCTCATGTCTTTTAAGGTATTAGCAATAGATGTAAAAAGATATATTTGTGTTTATGCATATAATGTATAAAAGCAGAGCCTTTAACAGTTACAAAAAGAGGAAAAGTCTAAAAAAATCTTAAATTTTTGGTACTTAATCTCTATGAACATCAAAATGAAAACATTCTTCTTTAGCCTTAACAGAAGTGGGTATGAAGTGGGTAAATGTTGATACTTCTGATATTAGCATATTTTGTGGCAAAATAAGGACATCACAATTAAAAATTATAAATACGATTTATCACAGTAAACATGAAATAACTTTAAACTAATAGCAATTTAACATTCAATGTTTAGTGCATGTCAGAGGCTTATGGATGATACACAGAAAAATATTGCCTGTAGAATGCAAGACCAAATATTTAGGGTAGTAAGTTCATTAGAGTTTAACAAAGAGGAAGCACCTATTCTTGAGTTAATAAGGCATGCATTCAGGCCATCATGCACACTGCCTATGAGGGGATTTAAGCCTTCATAAAAACTGCACCTGCAAAGAACTTTGAGCATTTGTTGCCTAAAATTACTAACTAAAGATCTTCAAATAAGGAAGTAGAGCCCCATGACAGTGAGAACAAAGATTACTTAAAAAGAGAAGTCCATACCTGTTCATATATATTTGACAGGCATTTAATTGAGTGTGTACTTCATGCCAGGCATTATGTCAGACCATGTTAGTACAGAACAGAACACTTTGTTAACAATATTAAGATTTTTTGCAAAAATTTTCTCTCATTCTTTAGGTTGCCTATTCACTCTAATAATGGTTTATTTTGCTATGCGGAAGCTCTTTAGTTTAATTAGGTCCCATTTGTCAATTGTGGCTTTTGTTGGAATTGCTTCTGGTGTTTTATTCATGAAATCCTTGCCCATGTCTATGTCTTGGCGGTTCCTCAAGGAACTAGAACTAGGAATGCCATTTGATCCAGCAATCCCATTACTGGGTATATATCCAAAGGATTATAAATCATGCTACTATAAAGACACATGCACACGTATGTTTATTGCAGCACTGTTCACAATAGCAAAGACTTGGAACCAACCCAAATGCCCATCAATGTTAGACTGGATAAAGAAAATGTGGCACATATACACCATGGAATACTATGCAGCCATAAAAAAGAAAGAATTCATGTCCTTTGCAGGGACATGGATGAAACTGGAAACCATCATTCTCAGCAAACTAACACAAGAACAGAAAACCAAACACCATATGTTCTTACTCATAAGTGAGAGTTGAACAATGAGAACATATGGATACAGGGAGGGGAACATCACACAACAGGGCCTGTCGGGGGTTGGTGGGGACAGGGGAGGGATAACATTAGGATAAATAAATAACGTGGATGATGAGTTGATGGGTGCAGCAAACCACCATGGCACATGTATACCTATGTAACAAATATGCATGTTCTGCACATGTATCCCAGAACTTAAAGTATAATAATAATAATAAAAGATTGTTTTGCAAAGGATTTTGAGTTGTTTACTATAATTATTTTGAAGCATATTTTATTTAGTTTTACACAGACTTGAAATAAGTCTTAATCTTCATTTACACAGAACAGTTTGAACCAGCCATGTGGCAAACTCTGAATATATTTCTTAATTTGCACATTTCTCTGGATTAATGAAGAATTTTCTCAATCTTAAATGCAAATATTATTTTAGATGTCATTTGCTTATTGAAAAAATAAACTTTCTGTATAAATGTAATACGAAATTTCTCTTTCCAGCTGTTTCATTTTCCTATGGCATTGCTTTAACCAACTAGAAGAAAGTGGCAACAACAACAAAAAAAAAACTAACAAAAATTCAATTTGATTTAATAATAAAAGTGGAAAATTATTTACTATTTTTGTTTCTAGGCACTACCTGTGCAATTTGACTGTTTCTGCATTCAAGTCATTATTGAAATCTTTTATTTAAGAGTAAAAATGTGATCATATGATTAAAAACTTTTTTTTTTTAGAAGATAACTTTCTTTCATCAGAGGAAATGCTTAAATGCAAAGTTTACTGATCCAAACTCATTTAAGATTGAAATATGGAGGCCTCATTTACATGCCTACTCAAGGTGAAAGGGGTAAATTGGCATCACTTTCTGAAATGTAATCATTCAACTTAAAATAATATATTAATGAATTAAAACAAAAGCATTTCCCCTTGAATACAGCACAGACATAGATACATTATAGTAACTCATTTTAATTAACAATATATTGGCATTAGTTTGCCAAATTTCTCTCAACATTCTATACTTCTTTCAAATGTATAGGTATTATTATCTATATTAAAATACTAATTCCACCCAAAGGGCATGAAATGCTACCACGAAAGAATTAGTCTTGCATTTGAATCTGTCCTATTCATTGTTTACTAATAATTCTAAGCAATTCTCCAACTCTACGAGCTATTATTTCCCCCATAGGCCAATTTCAATTTTTTTTGATAAGAGAAGTATTTCATATATGTTTGGCTTATTTCTGGAATCAGTTTGTGTCTCCACATAGTACCTTTATGTCAGTCTGGGTTTGAATACCAGCTTTAGTATTTACTAGCTGCATGACTTTGGGCAATTTGTTGAACTTCCCCAAACATCAAGCCTATGATTTTTAAAATGGCAATTATAAAAACAGCAGGAACTTTATGGGTTATGAGAAGCTCAAAATAATGCAATGAAAGTACTAAAGTGTTTAGCAATATTTCTATTTTGTACAAAAAGTTTGACAAAGTCATCACTTTTATTTAGAATGTATACAATAAACGTAATAAAGTGTGAATAACAAATACATGTACATTTCATAAAAATATAACACGAAAAATACTTTATTTTTATCAAAGAAAATATAAATTATTGTGTTAATTTAACGAAGTGATTGAGATAGTAAACATACCTGTATTGTAGATATGTAAGAATTAATGTGATTAGAAGAGTAGTATCTATTAAATCAGTAAGAAACAAGTACAGAAATCCCTGTGTTGTTAGAATAAGGCTCCTTGATTTTCTTTCTAGTATACATCATGCATCTCCCTGCAAAAAATAGAGAGTTTTTGAGATCAGAAAATTCTTTATTATTTTACTGGCTTAGAAGGTAAATTTATCATAACCCAACACTGTGTTTCTGAGTCTTAGGTAGTTTCCTTGTCATTAATTGAATTTTCTCCCAAAATATTGTAGACAGTTGACTATTGTTAGTGAGTTTCAGATCTGATGATTTCCCCTCACTTTTCCTATAATTTAATGAGAAATTTGAGAAGGGCCTGTAAGGAACATAAGACAAAAGCTGTTTTATGCTGTAGGGCATAAATACCACACATGATAGTATGAGCTAGTGCACTTTGTAAGGGTTGTTGAAACAGAAACTAAACTAAGTCCATTAGAGATGTTGTTAAAATAATTTATCTTCCATAAAATAACAATGCAGTTTAAATTGTTAGAGAACTACATTATTACTAACAGAATATTAGTATAATGGTATTTATAAGGAAACATGATTTACAGATTCAAATACACCTGCAAATGATATTATTAATAGTGTATTGCCAGAAAAATTTTGTAGATATCATTTTTATTCTATCAAAAAAAGCTATGAAATCTTAATAAAAAAAATTTAAAACTCTGCAAAGATAATGAAAGAGAAGTGTGGAAAGACAGAAAAGAAAGAAGAAAGCAAATTATTATTGATTATATGGTTTGAGAGTCACCTATACTAGCTGTTTTATTTAATTTCTCCCAATCCCCAAAACAAATCTATCAGGGAGAAATGATTATTCAGATTGGTTCTTCAACTAGTCCACAGTTACACAATTTATAAACAGCAGAGCCAGGAATTAAGTGAAATTCTGAGTTCATAGCTTAAGGGAGGTAAGTGAAAATAGTGGGTAGTGGGGGTGCAGATTGTTACTAATTTTGTTCTGTATGCCATACAATAGTAGATATGTGCTTAAGTATTAGAATATGACAAATAATTGTTAGAGACCAAAACATTAACAATACTAAATTCCACTAAGGATGCAGTAGGACCATGTGTATATTACATTCTTAAATCCTGTATATATTTCTTTAATTGGAAGGCTATCAATATTACTCAGAAGCTACATTAAAAATACTGTTGTCTTTATGGTATTTTTTTCAGTCTCAGTGTGATTTATGCAAGAGAGAAAATAAACCTGAAAAACTTTTAAAATACATTTATCCTTATTCATACCTTAAAAAGAAAAAATAAAGGGAGAAAGACATGCCGGTCAGGAGAGTCAAGAACAACTTACATTTAAGATAACAGGTTTCACAGAGACACCTGACTTTTATTCCTAGTTCTGCTACTAAAATCGTGAAATCCTTCAAAAATAATTTTTCTATCTTGTGCAATAATATCACTGGCACTTCAAGATTGTAATAAGGATGATGGGAATAAAATAATGTAATATAGTGACTAATAAATTAGTAGAGCAGTAGAGGAAGAGGGAGAAATGAGGCTTAAAAGCTGTCATTACTCAAACATCAAAAAATTGGGTCATTACTACCTCTATTGAGTAATAATCCCCACTTCTATGGATTAAGTAAATGCATACTCAATACATAGAATTGACCATATGCTTTGGAAGTCATTTATGGTAGGTGTTTTATTATTCCTCCTAATCCTCAAAACAAAAAATCTACCAGGTAGAAATCATTATTCAGATTGGTTGTTCAACTTGTCTACAGTTACACAATTTGTAAAGAGCAGAGCCAGAAATTAACTGAAATTTAAATGAATGCTCAATACATAGAAGTGGGGATTATTATGCTATAGAATTATTATTCTATACATAATGAGGTTGTCAGGATCTCATTACAAAAAAGGACCCAACTTTTTTACGTTTGACTAATGACAGTTTTTAAGTCTCCCCTCTCCCTCTCCCTCTAATGCTCTACATTTTGGGACTGATTATTAAAAAGAGAAATGCTACCTTCTTTGTCCCTGGTGAAGTTTAAAACCATACAAGCCTCAGCCTGCACAAGATAACCCAACTCCACCCACTAACCACAAGCCAGTCTCCACTTCTTGCCTTCTCAAACCATGTTCAGGCCCACTTGGGAGGCTTAATTGCAACAAATGAGGTGTGAATACATATATTTTAATATTAAATATTAATTATATCTTATTTATTTATTATAATTATTTACTCAACCATTCTTATAGAGAACCCATTCTTTCTTAAGTTTTATTTTTTATTGACAATAATAACTGCATATACTTTGGAGGTACACTGTGTTCTTAATACATGCATACAATGTAAAATGATCAAATCAGGCTAATTGACATACCCATCACCTGAAATTCTTATCATTTTTTGGTGAGAACATTTAACATCCACCATTTTGACTATTTTGAAATATATAATACATTGCTAGTAACTATAATCCTATGCTGTGCAATGGATCAGCAATACCTATTCTTGTCTAACTGAAAATTTGTACCCTTCAGCCAGCATACCCCTTTCCCATTCACCCTTCTCCCTCAGCCTCTACTTTTTGCTTCTATGAGTTCCACTTTTTTAGATTTCACATGAAAGTGACATTGTAAGGTATGTGTCTTTCTATGTCTAGCTAATTTCACTTAGAATTATATCCTCTGGTTTTATTCATATTGACACAAATGACAGAATTTTCACTTTGTTAAGGCTGAACAGCATTTCACTGTATATATAAATACCACAATTATTTATCTGTTGATGAGCACCTTTGTTGTTTTTATATCTTGACTACTGTGAATAATGCTGCATAAAACATGAGACAGATTGTTCGGATAGAACGTCAATGCGGAAACTATATTAGTGTTCTCCAGAAGGATGGAACCAATAGAATATGCATTGATATATGAGAAGAAATTTATTAACAGAATGGGCTTACATAATTATGGAGGTAGAAAGGTCCCACAGAAAGTATTCTGTAAGTTGGAGACCTTGGCTCAGTCCAAGTCTGAAGGCCTCAGAACCAAAGAAGTTGATAGTGTAACTAAGAGTCTAAGGGCAAAGCTCTGAGAACCTGGAAGCCCACTGGTATAAATACTGGAGTCCAAAGACCAGAGAGCCTGAAGTTCTGATGTCCATGGCCAGGAGAAGAGTGACCCAGCTCCAGCAGACAGAATGAGAGAAAATTACCTTTTTTTCTTATCCAGACTCCTAGCCAACTGGATGGCCACATAGGGGGCAGATCCTCCCCATTCAGTGCAGCAACTCATGTGCCAATCTTCTCCGAAAATACCCTCACAAATATACCCAAAATAAATCTTTAAGAGTTCTCTAGGTATTCCTTATTTCCATCAATTTTACACCAATATTAACTATCACCAAAACATTGCATATAAACTATGCTTTAAACCAAATGAATCTAATAGACATCTACTGAATATTCCATGAAATAGGAAAAGTATACACATTTTTTTCACATGTACATGGAACATTCTCTAAGATAGATTATGTGTTAGGCTATAAAATAATCCTTAAATTAAAAAAAATCAAAATTATAGGAAGTATCATTTCCAATCTGAATGATACAAAACTATAATTTGGTAACAGGAAGAGCCATGGAAAATTAAGCATAGACATTTTTAAGTACGATTCTGAAAAAATCTATATGGTAAAAATAAGAATTTTTTTTTTAATAGCTTGAGGTAAATGAAATGGAAAACATATGGGATGCAGCAAAAGCAATGGTAGGAAGGAATTTTATAGCAGTGAATGACTACACTGGGACATAATTGAGTCATGGGCAAGGTTTCACCCATGCTGTTTTCATGACAGTGAGTGAATTCCCATGAGATCTCATGGTTTTATAAGCTTCTGGCACTTCCCCTGCTGGCATTCATTATTTCTCCTGCTACCCTGTAAAGTGGTGCCTTCAGCCATTATTGTGAGTTTCCTGCAGCATCCCCAACTATGCGGAATTGTGAGTCAATTAAACCTCTTTTCTTTATAAATTACCCAGTCTTGGGTATTTCTTCATAGCAGGGTGAGAATGGATTAATACACAACTGATAACATAAATACAAAGGATAAGGCACTACTGTAAATAATTACACATCAAAAAGTTGAAAAATCTTGAAGAAATGAATAAATTCCTAGAAACATGTAACCTATGAGGACTAAATTATAAAGAAATCAGAAACCTGCACAGGGCAATAATGAGAAAGGAGATTTAATTAATAATTAAAAATCTCCCATAAAAAATGCCTAAGATCATATGACTTCACAGCTGAATTCCACAAAACAATTAAAGAGTGAACAGGCAACCTACAGAATGGGAGAAAATTTTTTGCAATCTATTCATCGGACAAAGGGCTAATATCCAGAACCTATAAATAACTCAATCAAATTTACAAGAAAAAAACAAACAACCCCACCAAAAAGTGGGCAAAGGATATGAACAAACACTTCCCAAAAGAAGACATTCATACAGCCAACAGACACATGAAAAAATGCTCATCATCACTCACCATCAGAGAAATGCAAATCAAAACCACAATGATATACCATCTCACACCAGTTAGAATGGGAATCATTAAAAAATCAGGAAACAACAGGTGCTGGAGAGGATGTGGAGAAATAGGAACACTTTTACACTGTTGGTGGGACTGTAAACTAGTTCAACCATTCTGGAAAACAGTGTGGCGATTCCTCAAGGATCTAGAACTAGAAATACCATTTGACCCAGCCATTCCATTACTAGGGATATACCCAAAGGATTATAAATTATGCTGCTATAAAGACACATGCACACATATGTTTATTGCGGCACTATTCACAATAGCAAAGACTTGGAATCAACCCAAATGTCCATCAATGACAGACTAGATTAAAAAAATGTGGCACATATACACCAGGTAATACTATGCAGCCATAAAAAAGGATGAGTTCATGTCCTTTGTAGGGACATGGATGCAGCTGGAAACCATCATTTCCAGCAAACCATTGCAAGAACAGAAAACCAAATATCCCATGTTCTCACTCATAGTTGGTAATTGGACAATGAGATCACTTGGACACAGGAAGGGGAACATCACACACCAGGTCCTATTGTGGGGAGGGGGGAGGGGAGAGGGATAGCATTAGGAGATATACCTAATGTAAATGATGAGTTAATGGGTGCAGCACACCAACATGGCTCATGTATACATATGTAACAAACCTGCATGTTGTGCACATGTACCCTGGAACTTAAAGTATTATAATAAAATAAAGAACAATTAATATCAATCCTTCTGAAACCTGGAACAAATATCAAATGAAGCGAATACTTCCAAACTTATTTTACAAGTCTAGTATTACTCTAATCCCAAGCAAGACAAAGACACTACAAGGAAGGAAAACTACAGGCCAATATTCCTGATGAACACAAATGCAAAACCCTCAAGAAAATATTAGAAATCTATATTCAACAGTACATTAAAAGAAGCATTTAACATGATCAAATGGTATTTATCTCTGGGATTCAAGGATCATTCAATATGCACAAATCAATAAATATGATTCACTGTACTTAACAAAAAAACCCATATGATCATTGGAGTAAATCCAGAAAATAGTATTTGACAAAATTCAATATTCATGATAAAAACTCTCAACAAATTAGGTTAGGTATAGAAAGAACATTCTTGAACAAATAATTGGTATAGAAGACCATATATGGCAAGCCAACTGCTAACATCATATTGAATGATGAAAACTTGAAGGCTTTTCCTCTAAGATAAGGAATAAGACAAGAATGCCCATTCTCATCATTTCTGTTCAACATATGCCTGGAATTCCTAGTTAGAGTAGTTAGATGAGAAAAAGAAATAAAAGGCATCAAAATAGAAAAGGAAAAGTGAAACTGTTTCTGTTACTGATCACACATTATGTATTTAAAATCCTAAATACTCCATAAAAAAATGGTTAGAACTAATAAACATATTAAGTAAAGTTTCAGGATACAAAATCAGCTTATAAAATTCAGCAGTATTTTTATAGAGCAACAACAAACTATCTGAAAAAAAAAAATTTAAGAAAAAAAGTTCCATTTACAATAACATCAAAAATAAAACTACAAGTAGTAAATTTAACCAAAGAGGTGAAAGATCTGTGCACTAAAAACTATAAAACACTGAAAAAATTAGTTGAGGAAGATACAAGTAACTAGAAAGGTATTTGATCATGTTCACGGATTAAAAGAAAATTATAAAAATGCTTATACTACCCAAAGTAATCTACAAATTCAAGGAAATCCCTATCATAATTTTGATGTCATTCTGCAGAGAAAAAGAAAAAAAAAATCCTAAAATTTGTATGGAATCACAAAGAGCCAAAACAGCAAAAGCAATTTTGATCAAAGAGAATAAAGCTGGAGGCATCACAGTACCAGATTTTAAAATATATGCCAAAGCTATAGTGATCAAAGCAGCATAGGACTGGCATAAAAACACACATGAGAACTCATTCTTTTTAGGCACCAATCTAATGCTATATTTTAAATGGTTTAGAAAACAGTAGCACATTATCTGTTCTCAAGAAATTTGCAGCTTAGTGAGTAGATGAAAAAATTCACAAAATTTTAGAAAAATATTTAATATTAAATGCTTTATACTGCAAAATATGCTACTGAAGAAAATATAAGCTGTTATTAGATTTTATTACTAAAGGGGTTATGCTAATCTAAGGATGTTGGAGAAGTAGTTTTATGAGCGAGTATCATTTAAGATATGAATGATGAGTAACATTTAGTTTCACAAAGTCCGTGGATATGTGATTAGCAACAAACGAGAAGTGAAAGCATTGACAACAGAAAAAGTAGCAAAAAACAAAACAAAACAAAACAAAATGGTCCTGGATAGGGGTGGCTCTGGATAAGATTTAGTTTAAGATCTGAAAAAAAAAAAGGCTCTTGAAAATCTGGTGTGGTTAGAATGCAATGTGCATATATGAAATTGTCACAAAAGAAAACAAAAGGAACTGAAAAGTTAAATGTGTGTAAATAATGACCTTTTAATAAGCATGTAACTCTTCACTGTTATTTGAAAGTGTGCAAATTTAGCAAAGTTCATGAAATTATATGTGGGCACACCATAGAGATGTAAATATGTAACATTAGGCTTAATTTTGATTTGTTAATTTGTTTTCTTGTTTTCAAAAAGCCATGTTCAAGGGCAGAAGGAGTTTTATTTTAGAAAAATAGATCTAATTCCCTTGCTTTTCATTTTATGAAAAACTAACATTCGTCAAGAAAAAGAATATAATTTTAAAACTTTCAATTAGTATTCAGTAAGATTTAAGAAATCATTTTATGAAAGTTTAATAGACTAATATTTACATATTGATACATTAAATAATTGATAAATTCCTAAAGCCACAGGAAAAATAAAAAGGAAGCTGATTTGATAATAAACATCTGCTGTGCTTGACTAGTAGCAACGATTACAGTTCAAATCACAATAAAAATAAGGAGACACAATAGACGTTAGCTTCAATTTTACTTAGCAAGAAGAAACTATACCAGATATACAAAAATCATGCCCAGCCATAGCCCCTGGTAGGGCTCTCATAATTTCCGGGCACATAATCTAGTATTCTTGATCTTTTGAAACTACATGGTCATAAAAGACGAGATTATATCACCTCCTTTATCTTTATATTCCCATGACTAAAAGTTAAAATATAGATAGACAGATAGATACATAGATACATAGATACATAGATACATAGATAAAAACCTAATCATCAAACAGTAGGCAGCCTCTAAAATGTCTCTCAATAATCTCTGCCTCTTGGTATTCACATCTTTGTGTAACCTCCTCCACTTCTATGTGGGCTGTATCTAGTGACTTACTTGTAATGAGTAGATGATGATTCATTACTGGTAATGATATTAAATAAGAAAAAGACTATAACTTCTATTTTGCTCTCTTTTTTGCTCTCCTACTTTCTTGTTCTGGAGGAATTTGACTGCTATATTTGGTTACTATATAGAGAAGCACAGTATATAGAGAGGGAATGAAGAACAGATTCCTTTCAGGAGCCATGTATTAGTCTTGGAAGCAAAATTTCCTTAGTTTATCCTTGAAATATATACAGCCAACAACTTGATTGCAGCCATGAAGAGATTTTGAACCAGAGGGCTCAGCTAAGCCTTGCCAAAATTTCCGATCCACACAACTGCGATATCATAAATGTTTATTATTTTAAGACACTAAGTTGTGGGGTAATTTGTTAAACACACATTAAAACATAATTCACATAATGATTTTTACATAAAAGCCCACATCAATGTAGCCAATGCTGATAGGTGAAGACATTAGAGATAAAAATATACTAAACTGTTATCTCACATGGAAGGAGGTTCAGAGTTCATATTATTCTTGACATTGATGGAGTAATATTATTCCAGTGTATTTTGGCATATTTAGCAGTAATGGAAAGTGAAAAGTGCTCTCTCTGGTTGGCATTGTTTTATGAGATTCTGTCATTTTTCTAAGTTATTTTTAATAATTTATTTTTGATATTACTAGTATACAAATGAAGGTAAATTTGATTGTTTTCTATTTCAAACTAAAATCTTACATCATTCTTTAATTCCAGAAAATTCTTACCACTCAAAATTTTGCTTACCTTTTTCTCTCTGATATGCTTTAGTCAATGACTCTCTACCTGTTTAGGTGTATATTTTGGTTATTAAATCTGCACTTCCTATATATTAACTCTGTCATAATTTGTTTTATTTCATTTTATTTTATTATAAATTACTTAAGTGATTTTTAAGACCAAAATTTCTATCCATTAATTCTGTCTTCAGCTGTGTTTACAAATTTTAACAGATTTATTTTACATACTATAAAATTCATTCATTTAAAGTGTACAATTAAGTATTTTCAGTATAGCCACAGATATATGCAACTATCACTATAATCTAATGTTTAAACATTTTCTTCACTCAAAAATGAGACTCCACATTATAAGTGTCTTGTTTTAGGGTGAAGAATTTATTTACACATTTTCATACCACTATTTTCCAGCCCCAGGCAACTGCTAGTTTTTGCCTAGTATGTACATTTCACATAAATGAGGTGAAACATGTGTGGATTTTTGTTTCATTTAGTGTAATGGGTGTTCAAGGTTCATCATGCTATAACGTATCTTAATGTTTCTTTTTATATACAAGTAATATTAACTTGAAAAAGTTATGTAACACTTTGCTTATTCATCCAACTGGCAATAGATATGTAGGCTCTTAGGAATAATGCTGCTATGAACATTTATGTGCAAATTTTTGTGTAGACAAATTTTTATTTTGCCTGAATGTATCAAGGAATAAAACTGCTGATTCACAGGTTACTTTATGTTAAACCTTTTGAGATACTGGTTTTCTTTTTTTTAATTATTATCCTTTAAGTTCTGGGGTACATGTGCAGAACGTGTAGTTTTGTTACACATACAGGGGCTTTTTGCTGCAGCCATCAACCCGTCACCTACACTAGGTATTCATCAACCTGTCACCTACGTTAGGTATTTCTCCCAATGTTATCCATTTCCTAGCTCCCAAACCTCCATCAAGCCCCAGTATGTGACTTTCCCCTCCCTGTGTCCATCTGTTCTCATTGTTCAACTCTCACTTATGAGTGAAAACATGCAGTGTTTGGTTTGCTGTTCTTGTGACAGTTTGCTGAGAATGATGGTTTCCAGCTTCATCCGTGTCCCTGCAAAGGATATGAACTCATCCTTTTTTATGGCTGCACACTATTCCATGGTGTATATGTACCACATTTTCTTCATCTAGTGTATCACTGATGGAAATCTGAGTTGGTTCCCAGTCTTTGCTATTGTGAATAGTGCTACAATAAACATATGTGTGTATGTTTATTTATAGTACTATGATTTATAATCCTTTGGGTATATATCCAGTAGTGGGATTGCTGGGTCAAATGGTATTTCTAGTTCTAGATTCCAATGTTTGAACTAATTTACACTACCACCAACAGTGTAAAAGCGTTCCTATTTCTCCACATCCTCTCCATCTACTGTTGTTTCCTGACTTTTTAATGATTGCCATTCTAACTGGCGTGAGATGCTATCACATTGTGGTTTGATTTGCATTTCTCTAATGACCAGTGATGATGAGCTTTTTTTCATATATTTCTTGGCTGCATAAATGTCTTCTTTTGAGAAATGTCTGTTCATATCCTTTGCCCACTTTTTGATGGGGTTGTTTGTTTTTTTCTTGTAAATTTGTTTAAGTTCTTTCTAGATTCTGGATATTAGCCCTTTGTCAGCTGGAGAGCTGGCATAAGGCAAGGATGCCCTCTCTCACCACTCCTATTCAACATAGTATTGGAAGTTCTGACCAGAGCGATCAAGCAAGAGAAAAAATAAAAGGTATTCAAATAGTAAGGGAGGAAGTCAAATTGTCTCTGCTTGCAGAAGACATGATTGTATATTTAGAAAACCCCATCATCTCAGCCCCAAATCTCCTTCAGCTGAAAAGCAACTTCAGCAAAGTCTCAGGATACAAAGTCAATGTGCAAAAATCACAAGCATTCCTCTACACCAATAATAGACAGAGAGCCAAATCATGAGTAAACTCCCCTTCACAACTGCTACCAAGAGAATACGATATCTATGAATACAACTTACAAGGGGTGTGAAGGGCCTCTTCAAGGAGAACTACAAACTACTGCTCAACGAAATAAAAGAGGACACAAACAAATGGAAAAAACATTCCATGCTCATGGATAGGAAGAATCAATATCATTAAAATGGCCATACTGCCCAAAGTAATTTATAGATTCAATGATATTCCCATCAAGCTACCACTGATCTTCTTCACAGAATTGGGAAAAACTACTTTAAACTTTATATGGAAGCAAAAGAGAGTCCCTATAGCCAAGGCAATTCTGGACAAGAAGAGATACTGGTTTTCTAAGTGGCTGCACCATTTTATGTCCTTACCTGCAGTGCAGGAGGACAACAATTAGTTCACATCCATTTGCATCTATAGTATGAAGAATGTAAAACAAGTCTATTAAAGGTAACAGCAGTTACAATTGGTTAAGATGTAGGCAATATAAAAAGATGTAAAACAAGACATCAAAAAGTCAAAATGTGGGGAGAAGGAAATGGAGTTACAGTGTTTGTTTTTGTTCTTTCTTATTCTTGGCAGTCAAAGAGAGGTAAGTTGTTGAAGCTAAAATTAATTGGTTAATATTATATTTTTGTAAGCCTAATGGTAACTACAAAGCAAATAAATATACTAAAAATAAATAGCAAGAAATCAAAACACCTTCTAAAGAAAATCACTTAACCACAAAGGAAGATATTAAGAGAGAAAAAAGTAAATAATCTATGAAAACAAGAAAACAAGTAACAAAACGGAAGTAGTAAGTCCTTATCTATCAATAATAGCATTGAATATCAATGGAATAAATTATCCAATTTAAAGATATTGAGTGGCTGAAAGAATTTTAAAAAGACACAACTATATGCTGACCATAAGAACCTTCATCTATAAGGGCACATGTAGACTAAAACGCGTAAGGAGGAAAAAAATATATTTCACACTAATGTAGAGCAAAAAAAAAAAAAAAAAAAAAGATGAATAAGGCCATTATATAACGATAAGGTGGTCAACACAGCAGGAGGGTATAACAATTATAAATATATATGCACCCAACACAGGATTACCTAAATATATATAGTAAATATTAATAGGCCTCAAGGAAGAGACTAAACTCAATACAATGCAACAGGAAACCTCAACACCACACTTTCAACACTGGACAGCTCATCAAGGCAGTAAAGCAACAAAGAAACTTTGGAGTTAAACTATGCTCTAGACCAGATGGTCCCAACAGACATTTACAGCTCATTTCATTCCATCCAACTGCTGCCAAATACACAATTTTCTCATGAACACATGAAACACTCTCCAGAATACACTGCATATCAGGACATAAAAGAAAAAAAAAGTCAAAATCATATCAATTATCTTTTCTGATCACAAGGGAATTAAACTGGAAATAAAATAACAGGAGGAACGTTGGAAAGTGTAAAAATACATGAAATTAAACAATGTGCTCCTTAACAACAAATGGGTCAATGAAGAAGTTTAAAAAGACCATAAACATTCTTAGAGACCAATAAAAATGGAACCATTACATACCAAAACCTTGGGATACAGCAAAAGCAAGTCTAAGAGGGAATTTTAGAACAATACATGTCTAGATCAAAAAAGTAGAAAAATCTCTAATAAACAATCTAGCATTGTTTCAAGGAATTAGAAAAATAAGAACCAACTAAACTCAGGAAGGAAATGAATGAAAAAGATCATAGCAGAAATCACAAAACAGATTTATAAAAATACAAAAGATCAACTAAAGAGAGTTGATTACATGTGTATTGTTGTGCCAGTACTACAGTGTATTGATTATTATAACATTTAACAAGTTTTGAAAGCTCTCAATGTTTAACTTTTGTGCTTAAATGTATTGTTAGAAATAATATACAACATTTCAATTATGAATTTTATTTCCAATATTTCTTATTTTAAAATAAAAGTTTAATCTCTTACATATATTTCTTAATTTCTTTGTTGACTATGTTTTGTTTCTATTCTTGAATTGTACTTTACCAGAGTCCTAATACACATATGTACAATGTATGTTGTACATTGAATGTGAAGGAAAAAAATGAGATAACTTTTTTCTTATCAGGTCCATATTGTATTTGGACACAAAGTGAGCAATAGTTGGAATTTTTTCATTTTTTTTTCTTTTTCTAATTACCAAAATGTGAAAAAATGTCCTTTTGTTGCTTTCAGAATAACAGTGCATGAATGTGTATGTTAGTATGTTAGTGTGCTAAACTGCCTTTTAAATATAGTTTGTATTACTGTGGGAGTGCGAGAAAGTGTAAGAGTGATTATAAGACAATTTTTGTGTTTGTGAGAGGTAATTCAGTATTGTTCTGAGAGGAAAAAAACAGTGTATAAATAACTTGACATAAGAAGCCTTGAAAAATATTTTAAAGTTAGTTACAGATAATATAGATAATTTAGAGGGGATGCTTACCTTTGATAGTATACTCTCTCGGATGTATCATCTGCACTGTTTTGTTTCCAATATTTATATATTGTTGTCATTGCAAGATATTAATTGAATTGTAGCACAGAAAAACTATGTTGACTCTAAGCATCATCAACTACCTCAAGGAGCAGGAGCCATCTAGCTCAAAACTCCAAGACTATACCATGGGAGGATCATTTCACTTTACAAGGCAAAAAAAAAAAAAAAAAAAAAGAAAGAAAGAAAAAGAAAAAAAAAGCGTTTCAGAGAAAGATTTTCTGATAAGACAAAAACAATATGATATTATGGGTTACCATCCTTGATCCAAAATTGTTTACAAAACCAAATTACTTTTTCTAGCTCAGCAGGACACTAATTAATCCCTATTTAACACTAGACATTTTACCTGTTACCCCGACCTAGCTCATTCTTACTCTCCTTTCTGCCTATTTTCTGGTTTCAAACCATCATGAGCCATAGATTTAGTTTCACTGGCAATAGCAATCAATAATCTCACACACTTCTTCTACAGCTTCTGTTGCTTGAGGTAGTGATACAATAATGCCATTAACTCTTACATATCTTAGATCACTAAATATGTTTTGGCTTATCTCCCTTGATACAGTCTCTATAAAGCATGACAGTATGTACAACTAATTTTTATGCTCCTTTATACCTAAAATAATAATTTCTAGATAGTAATTATTTGATCAAATATTTGATAGAGTGAGTATTCTTTTCTTTGGAGAAAAATGTACAGGATTTATAGTTAGAATCTAAAGAGGGAGTTATTTTTGCCATGTGGATGAAGCCTACATTAGGCTGTTTTCAAGCCTACATTAAACTATTTGTGTGTGTATGTCTGGCAAAATTAGTTTTTTAATTTTAGATGTACCTTGCCAGGTGCTCCCAAGTAGCTCCTAGTACACAGAAATGCATATGTCTATGTATTATGTAGCAACATATGTACTATCCTAGTATATATAAATATAATTGATTTTTTAAAATTTCCCATGCATTAGGTAGCCTTGTTAAATATATTAGGTAGACTTAAAATTTTTATGATGGGTTTGCTATGTCATCGGTAACCAAAAAGGGGGTTATTTTTTCCTGTCTAACATGAATGCCTTGTATTTTTCATTTGTGATTTATTTTATTGCCTGAATCCTCCAGAAAAAAAAAAAATGCTTACTAGATAGCAGATATTTTTGTCTTTTCCTTAAGCATAGAGAGAATGTTTTAGTTTTTCATTATTGATTGGTTTTCGGGTTGTCATAGGTAACTTTCTTTCAAGTTAAGGAAGTCCATTTCATTTCTTTCTTACTGAAAGTTTCTGCATGAAAGTTTGTGGAATTTGTAAATTTTTAAATAAATATATTAACATGTTCATATGGTTTCTTAAGTCTGTATATATATACACACACAAATATACACATATAGAATTATTTCAACATACACATATACCATGGAATACTATGCAGCTGTAAAAAGCATGCAGTTATATCCTTTGAAGCAGCAATGGATGTGGGTCAAGGCCATTATTCTAAGTGAACTAATGTGGAAGTAGAAAACCAAATACCTCATGTTCTCACTTATAAGTGGGAGCCACACATTGGGTCTTCATGGACATAAAGATGGCAGTAATAGACATTGGGGATTACTAGAAGGGGAGGGAGATGAGAGGGCAAACATTGAAAAACTATTGGTTACTATGCCCACTGTGAGTCATGGGATTATTCATATCCCAAACCTCAACATCACAAAATATATCCGTGTAGCAAACTTGCATATGTACCCCATGTGTCTAAAATAAAAGTTGAAATTAAAAAAAAGAAAAGAATGACAGTAAAAATTATAAGATTTTTGAGGTTTAGAACCAAGTTACACAGTTCACCTCTGCTGTATTCTGTTAGGGAAAAGCAAGTCACAAGTCCCAATCAGATTTAATGAATGGAAATGTAGACTCTAGCCCTTGGTGGTGTTCTGCAAAAGACATGGCCATATTTCCTTTACCACTGTCTGTCCTCTGATCACCATATTTATTGCTACATGTGAAATAAATTAAAATCCTACCAAGACTCACAAAAGGCTCAACAATTATGATATATGACTTAAGGATTGTGTAATTTGCATTTAGTTTACATACTGATGAGGCCCTTGGTTATGGCTCCTCATGACCTCAAGTCTTATGAAATAAAAACATGACATATATATGCCCCTTATTTTCACCATACATATTCCCATTGTGGGAAGAGCATCAAGCACGTAGTTCTCATTGAATGATAGCTATTCTGAAATTTAATCAATCATATGCCACCTGTTTCCCAATTCTAGGTACAGTGATTATCACTTAATTAAGTCCAGTTCTGCTCTCTGAATGACGTTTCAAAGTGATGTATTTTTTTTCTACTCTTGATTATACCTTTTGAGATGTCTTTCTTATACAGTGAGAAATGGGCCATGTTTGAGGTAATATTTGTATATATCACTAAGATTACTTGCTGTCTATAGAACACAGAGGCCACAGAGAGTTTTTTTTTTCTTTTTCGTACAGTCTCTGTCTTTTTAGTTCAAACTGGTTAACCTCTCTTGATGCGTCTTTCTTACGAATATGACTTTTGCCTTCAGCATGAGCCCTAAAATCACATTCTTCATTCTTTTTAAGACAGACCTTTGACTGCTGTGGGTGGAGTATCAGAGAGCTGTGAGACAGAGTCTTTAAGGTTCTTAGAATTGCTTCTGTCTAGCTAGTGATGTCCCAGGCATCATCTTAAATGTTTCTGAGATATTAACAATGTCTTACGGTCATACCCTTAATTTAATCTTTAAGGATATTTTTAACTTTTTTCACTTGCTTAAGAGTCTGGGCATTAGAACAGTTTTACTTTACAACAGATCATGCTTTTGTCTTCCCATATAGTCTCTACATTCTGCTTATAAATTGTCTTTTTTTGTTGTTGTTACTATCTTTCTTTCCGTATCTTATCATGTCCAACTAAAAGAAAAAGCCACATGATAAAGAGATTGTCTTAATCAGCATTATCCAGTTTATTTGTTGCTGAAATTAAGGTGACCAAATATTATAATTGTTGTATCTGTATCAGTGACACATACTGGTACATATTTTTTTCTTTCTAATATCTTCCTTTGATTTGGGAATCCAGTAAATGTTCTCCTCACAGAATAGTTATGGAATTTACATTATCTTCTCTTTACTTGAAATAATTTATATAGATTTAAAACGTGTCTCCCTTACATATTTAACAGACATCAGCACTGAAGGTGTCTACACATATAATTTTCTTTGTAGAGGTTCTTCATTTAAAATCACATCTCGTTAATATAACCAGGGCTATTCAAATGTTCTAATTCAGCTGAAGTCAATTTGGACAATTCTTTGTTTTATTTGCTTGCTTGTTTGTTTTTTTTTTTTTTTTGAGGTGAGGTCTCGCTCTGTCTCGCCCAGGCTAGAATGCAGTGGCGCAGTCTCAGCTCACTATAGCCTTGGTCTCCCTGGTTCAAGCGATTCTCCTGTCTCAGCCTCCTGAGTAGCTGAGACTACCAGCGTGTGCCACCACACCTGGCTAATTTTGTATTTTTATTAGAGACAGGGTTTCACCATGTTGGCCAGGCTGGTCTCAATTTGCTGATCTCAAATGATCCACCCACCTCGACCTCCCAAAGTGCTAAGATTATAGGCGTGAGCCACCATTCCCAGCCAGGACAATTCTTGTCTTTCAAATGATTTCTCCATTGATTGAAATTGTTGAATTCATTGACATAATTTTACACATAAAATTAACTTACTATCTTTATAATGTGTATAATATCTTCTGCATTATGCTCCTGTTCTCATTTCTGATAGTACTAGTTTGTCCCAGGCATCTTTTATTTTTAATCATAGTAACTCAAGATCTATTAATTTCACAGAACAATTCAAAAAATAAGCAATTAATTGTATTTATTTTCTTGATCATGTCTCCATTTTCTATCCCATTTTTTTTCAATTCTTTGTTATAGACTTCTCATTTTGAATTTAATATTTTTCCTGTTTCTTTTTCTTCAACTTTTATTTTGGATTCAGGAGGTCCATGTTCAAGTTTGTTACCTAAGTATATTATGTGATGCTAAGGATTGGGCTGCAAATGATTTCATTATCCAGGTACTGAGAACAGTACCCAATGGCTAATTTTTCAACCCTTCCCTTTCCCCTAGTAGTTTCCCAGTTTTTGTGGTTGTGATCTTTATGTTCACGAGTACCCAGTGTTTAACACCCGGTTATAAGTGAGAACATGTGGCATTTGGTTTTCTTTCCCTGTGTTAATTTGCTTAGGATAATAGCCTCCAGATGCAACTATGTTGCTGCAAAGGGCATGATTTTGTTATTTTATATGGTTGCATAGTATTCCATTGTGTACATGGACAACATTTATTCAATCCACCATTGATGGGCAAGTAGGATGATTCCATGTCTTTTCTATTGTGAATAATGCTGTGATGAATATGAGAGTCAATGTGTGTTTTTGGTAGAATGATTTGTTTTCTTTTGGAAATAAACCCAGTAATGGGATTGCTGGGTGAAATTTTAGCCTTATTTCAAATTTTTTGAGAAATCTTCAAACTCCTTTTCACAGTGGCTGAACTACCATACCTTTCAACAGTGTATAAGCATTTCCCTTTCTCTGTAGCTTTGCCAGGATCTTTTGTTTCTGGACTTTTTAATACTAGCCATTCTGAAGGGTCTGACACCATATATTATAGTGGTTTTGACATCCGTTTCTCTGATGATTAGCATGTTACTCTGATGCCAGCATAGTACTGGCACTAAAACAGACACAGAGATCAATGGAACAGAACAGAGAACCCAGAAATAAAGCTGCCCATCTACAGCCATTAGGTCTTTGACAAAGACGACAAAATAAGCAATGGGAAAATGATACTCTATTCAATAAATGGTGCTGGTGTAGCTAGCTAGCCACATGTAGAAGAATGAAACTGGATGCATATATTTCACAATATACAAAAATTAACTCAATGTGGATTAAAGATTTAAATGTAACACTCAAACTGTTACATTTCTAGAAGAAAGCCTAGAAAACACCATTCTAGATATTGGCATGGGGAAAGAATTTATGACTAAGTCTTCTAAACCAATTGAAACAAAAATAAAAATTGAGAAATAGAACCTAATTAAACTACAGAAATTTTGCACAGCAAAACAAACTATCAGCAGAACAGACAACCTACACAATGGGAGAAAATAGTTACAAACTATGCATCTGACAGAAGTATAAACTATGCATCTGACAGATTCCAAAATCTATAAGGAACTTAAGCAATTTATCAGGCAAAAAAAATAAATAAATAAATAACTTCTTTAAAAATTGTCAAAAGACATAGCCAATTATTGAAAGAAGACATATAAGCAGCCAACAAACATATGAAAAAGTGCTCCATGTTATTATCAGAGAAATGAAAATCAAAATCACAGTGAACCATCATGTCACATCAATCAGAATGGCTACTAAAAGTTCCAAAACCAACCAATATTGGCAATGCTGCTGGGAAAAGGGAACATTTACATAACATTGGTGGGGATGTAAACTAGTTCAGCTACTGCAGTAAGAGGCAGTTTGGAGATGTCTCAAAAAACTTAAAACAAAGCTACCATTCCACCCAGCAATCCCATTATTGAGTTTATATCCCAAAGAAAACAAATCATTCCACCAAAAAGACACATGCATTTGTAGGTTTATTACTTCCCTATTCATAATAGCAAAAACGTGGAATCTACTTAGGTGCCCATAAATGTTGGACTGGATAAAGAAAATGTGGTACATATACAACATGGAATAATAAACAGCCATTAAAAAAATTATATCATGTCCTTTGAAGCAATATGAAGGGAGTTGGAATTTATATCCTGGGCTTTCTTGGTTCTTAGTTCATTAGATTCAGATAGGAATATACTGTCAGTTTTCCTGCATCTCCAGCTGGCCGACTACTAATCTTGAATTTAGGGCCTTCATAATCATGTGAGCCACTTTTTAATAGGACACTATTATGTGCATGTACAAGTGTATAACTTCCTATTGATTCTGTGTCTCTGGAGAACACGGACTAATGCAATACTTATGTGTCAGGCATGGTAATTGGAGTGTCTCAATTCAACAGATGATTTTTACCTTGTACACTGCACCTTGGCTGAGCTTAAAGTTCAACTTTGTTCCTCCAACACTGTGGGGGCTCTAAAATCTCATTTTGGCTTTCCGGCTTCACAAAGAAGTATTCTGAAATTAACCTCCTTGAGTATTAAAAATAGGTGGTTTGCAAGTTGTTAAAATACCTAAGAAAAATCATTATGCATATTTTGCAGAATTTCTTTTTGATGCTACCTTCTTTCCAGAGACCTACACTCAGGTTTTAGTTATTTGTGCAACCCGAACTGTGACCACATTCTTCTCAACCCAGTGAGACATCTATCCTCTTTTTTTTTTTTTTTTCACTATTTCTTTGTGCCACTGTTCAAACCTACACCTGAGCAAATGGAATTTCTCAGTTGAAATTGACTGTTAATTAGCTAGATAGTTAAATGAATATACAAATCATTTTATAGCCCTGAATGTTAGTTGGTCAATTATCAAATTAAAAAAAAAAAGATGACCTTTATGTGGTGAGAAATTTGGTCTTGACCAAAGAAAAGTCTAGTTTTTGTCCCATGTCCTGGGAGGTAAATGCCACACTGCATTGATAGGAGTATCTTTATTATTCTTAATGGGCTCCTTGACCATATCTAATAACTTATGCTAAGAAAGTGACTCATGATGAGCCCCCAGAACATATAATACCATCCTGACCTCTGGTAAAGTCGGAGGTGCTGAAAACTGAGTTCAACCATGAATGAAATGAATTAATTAAAACTATGTAATAAAACCCCAGTAAAAATCTCCAAACTTTAAAGCTTAAGTTAGCTTTCCTTGTTGGCAATAGTCTATACATGTTTTCACACATTATGTCTGGACAGAGAGAATGCTGTCCATGACTTCATGAGGAGAGAACAACCATAATACCACTTTTGGCCCCTTCCCAGACTCCTATGTGTTTATCCCTTTGGATGGTTCTAATTGGTATCCTTTCTCTGCAATAAATATATTCATGTGAACAATAGGTTTCAATTAGTCCTGTGCATCATTATAAAAAATTATCAAATGTGAGTGTGGCTTAAGGAATCCCAAATTTTGATTTTCTGTCAAAAATCTTGAACAGATTTAGAAGTTTGGCTCTCTTCAGGTAATGGGTCCGAATGTTGTAGCCGTATATACTATCAGTTCTAAGATTAAAATAATTGCAGAGGATTTTTGATATCAGCTCTACTTTGTAAAGAGTTTGGATGTCATCATTTCCATCTTTACAACAGGAAAATAACTGAACAAAGAAAAAATCAAAACTTTTCCATTAGAAAATTGATGTTGCAAGGCTTACCACCACCATAAAATCTAGAGAGACAGGAGGCTACACATATTCACAAAGTATTCTTAACAGGAGCAGAAGCCAGTATATAATCATAAATGAATGAAAAGTTAAATGATTATTTTTATAAATCACTGAAGACTCAGTGTGAACTAGTGTGAAAGTTAGAAACTTCTAGAATGTACAATCTTAGGGGTGCTCATGTATTCACTATGATTACTTCAAGAATCTGAATATGTTCTCATGGTGAAGAGCCAAGGAAAATCATCTCATAACTATAGAAAAGGAAGCAGAAAAGTAATCACTTACTGAGATATCCTCAGAGCATTCTCTATAACAAAGGTTTTTACTTCAGGGGAAAAGAATACTAATGACTGATAATTCTTCAACATTTTTAGCAGACACTAAACTACAGATTAACAGACTTCGGAAAATATCATAAAAGGTGTTTAATACACATTTAAACAAGCAAACAAAACAATAAAAATTTAAACAAACAAAAAAAAATCACCTACTCATACAATATTCAAACTACAGAACACTAAAAAAAAAGAAAAAAGAAAAAAGAAAAAAAAATTGTAGAAAAAAGCTGGACTAGGAAAAATCCAAAAATATTTTACCTGTAGAGGAAGAAGGGTAATAATTATAACAAACATGATCAGAAACCATGCAACCAGAATAGAATGGAGTGAAATATTTAAAGTGTTGGAAGAAAATTGTTGAATTGTGTATGTCAAGAAACTATCTGTCAGTAGTGAAAGATAAATATTTAATTTGTATTTGTATTTGTATTTATTTTTTAAGGACCAGCTTATCTGGATTTATTAACTTTAGGTAACAATAATTTAAACAATAGAAAAAGCTATCCTATTACAGGAATTTAACAATTGACTGTTTCTACAATAAATGATGAAGAAACTTAACAACAGAACAGAACAGTAGTCAAATAGCTAATATAGACTACAATCAATTAATAAATGGGACCAAAAGACCAATGTATCTCATGTCACCTTTCATGCAATATCTCAGAAGATTTTTTTCAAACATAAAGGCAGATTAATTCAAATTAGCCAAATTAAGATTATTCGTTTTCATTTAGACTTCCTTCTGAAATTAATATTTGAATGAAAATTTATTAATAAGCCATACAACATTAGTTTCCTACCGAAGTTTAAGAGTCTACAAGATGATGCTCAGATTCAGAAAAATACTAGAATTATAAGACACTTTTGGGTGATTATTTCAAAGTATGAAATACAAGTAAAATCTAAAAGGACATCTATAATTTAAAAATTTCTAATTCAAAAGACATGTAAATTAGGCACGTAAAATGACATGTAAATTAGTAAATATAAATTAATTAACTCAATGGTGACTGACAGATCTGTGAATCAGTAAGGACTTCATCGGCTTGAACTGTACTATCAATCAAATTAATCTAAAAATTATTAAATATTAAATATTCCATCCAACAGCAACTGAAAGTATATTCTTCTCAAATTTATATGGAATATTCTTCAAGACAGATCACATTCTGGGCCACAAGACACAACCTGAACAAATTAAAAATAATAGAAGTTGACAATGTTAAGTTTTGCCTGAGCCCAGTGGTACTAGAAAACAGTGACTGTCAACACTCTCCCACCTCTACCCTTTGTTGTCACCCGTAATGAATTACTGCAAAAGAAACACCCTTTCATGTAGGTAAAATGTACGGATGTCCTCTTGTTTACATATAAAAGGCAAGACAAAACACTCCAGTTTTCTATCTTCACCTCAAAAATTGTTACCTGAACTGTTTCATTGACCAATCAGAACAAAATGCATGCTCACCAAACTTGTTTGAGTTTTTGCTTCATCTGCCAGGCCCCTGAAATGTAACTCATTCTCTATATAAGCCAGCCTAAAAGGCATTTTCAGTGGCCTTTCCTGAGTACAGATTGAAGTTAAGATAAAACATTAACTATTGTCTGATCTCTCCACCCTAGCTCATACCCCTTCCTCACAGGAGGTCCTTTCTAGCCTTGTTTACTGTTCATTATAAAGATTGTCTTGGCAATGCAGGCTCTTTTTTGGTTCCATATGAACTTTAAAGCAGTTTTTTCCAATTCTGTGAAGAAACTCATTGGTAGCTTGATGGGGATGGCATTGAATCTACAAATTACCTTGGGCAGTATGGTCATTTTCACGATATTGATTCTTCCTATCCATGAGCATGGTATGTTCTTCCATTTGTTTGTGTCCTCTTTTATTTCACTGAGCAGTGGTTTGTAGTTCTCCTTGAAGAGGTCCTTTACATCCCTTGTAAGTTGGATTCCTAGGTATTTTATTCTCAAGAAAAAAAACAAATAACCCCATCCAAAAGTGGGCAAAGGATATGAACAGACATTTCTCAAAAGAAGACATGCATACAGCCAACAGACACTTGAAAAAATGCTCATTATCACTCGCCATCAGAGAAATGCAAATCAAAACCACAATGAGATGCCATCTCACACCAGTTAGAATGGCGATCATTAAAAAGTCAGGAAACAACAGGTGCTGGAGAGGATGTGGAGAAATAGGAACACTTTTACACTGTTGGTGGGATTGTAAACTAGTTCAACATTTATGGAAAACAATATGGCGATTCCTCAAGGATCTAGAACTAGAAGTATCATACGACCCAGCTATCCCATTACTGGGTATATACCCAAAGGATTATAAATCATGCTGCTATAAAGACACATGCACACGTATGTTCATTGTGGCACTATTCACAATAACAAAGACTTGGAATCAACCCAAATGTCCATCAGTGACAGACTGGATTAAGAAAATGTGGCACATATACACCATGGAATACTATACAGCCATAAAAAAGGATGAGTTTGTGTCCTTTATAGGGACATGGATGCAGCTGGAAACCATCATTCTCAGCAAACTATTGCAAGAACAGAAAACCAAACACCGCATGTTCTCACTCATAGGTGGGAACTGAACAATGAGATCACTTGGACTCGGGAAGGGGAACATCACACACTGGGGCCTATTATGGGGAGGGGGGAGGGGGGAGAGATTGCATTGGGAGTTATACCTGATGTAAATGGTGAGTTGATGGGTGCTGACGAGTTGATGGGTGCAGCACACCAACATGGCACAAGTATACATATGTAACAAACCTGCACGTTATGCACATGTACCCTAGAACTTGAAGTATAATAATAAAAAATAAATAAATAAAATTTTAAAAAATACCTCAGCAGTAATCCTTAAAAATGTAAGTTTATGTTTACAGTCATATATATAATATAATATATATACATACACACACACATACATACAGGTTATACATATATAACCTGAAAACCAGCCACAGCCAAGAGGAACCTAAAGAGATAAGATAATTAAATGTAATGTGATATGCTGGATAGGACCCTGAAGCAGAAAAAGTAAGCATGCTAGTTGACAATAATGTATTTATGTTGACTGGTTATTATCTGAAAATTACTATGCTGGCTTAAGAGATTAATAAGAGGAGAAACTGGATGGAAAACACACAGTCCGTGGTAACTCTGAACTATCTTTGCAATTTTTCTATAATTCTAAAAGTGTTCTTAAAAACAAAGTTTTCTACATTGCAATTTTTGCCTTTACATGTTTATATCTTTATTTTCCCCTCTTCAGTCATTCTCATTCCTAAATAATGCAACATAATTTATTATATCCAAGATGAAAAAAGGTGAGGAATAATCATTAGGTACATTGGCTGCTCCGAGCTACATATAGCATGAAAAAATATATTCAGCTAAGAATTATCATGTCAAGTTTTTAATTTCCATTTTAAGATAACTACAGCTAATCATTTTAGATTGCATAATATATACATATTTTTAAAATTCTTTACAGGCAATTTTTTTGTTATACATATATAAAATTCTAAGAACTTAGAACAGTGTCTTTTTCTCCAAAACCGTAGTAGTTATTATAAGAGATTATCACTCATGGTTATTACTTTCATTATTTTAATATATATAATAATACATATATAACTATTTCTAAATATTACACTTATAACATTTAAAAATAATCTTTAATTTTATTTTCATCATCTCAATTAACTCATTCAATTACCTTATAATAAAGCACATACAACTCAAAGAGAAAATAACTAGGAATATGAAGTATTAATCAGGACAAAAACTTGTAATGGAATCATCAACATGAAACAACATGCTCTTTAAGCTGCTACAAAAATTTCTTTGAGAAGTCTTAAGTTATTTTCTCAAGAGGAGGCAAATGCTTTTATCCTTTTAGTAACTACTTGATATTTTCACAGAGGGTTATTATACTCATCATAGGTAATACATCACCAGGCTCTTTTAGGCTGTAAAATTTATGAGAGATGTATTTGTCAAACTCTGTGAAGGCACTCTGTGGCTTCTTATGCAGGAGTAGTTTTGCTGGAAGTCCAGCAGACAGAGGTCATTTAATAAACTCTTTGATACTAGACAAAATGATATCCTACTGGTACCACCTGGATATATGCTGGAATCAAGTTTAGCTCTACTGGTAGAAACAAGAGTTGAGACAGTGAATAGCCTCCTACATAGAAACGTTTAAATAAAGGTGTTTAGTCAGCATGCTGGTTGATTAGTTGTATTGTCATTCATGATTTGAGAGGACAGGGACTTTAATAACAAAATATTTTAGTAATAATTTATTTTTCAAAACTCTTGGAAAGCAAAATAAGTATTTGAAACTTTTCCATTTTACCTAATGAACAGCCATCCTAACAATGACCTTTCTTGTTCTGCATTGATTACAGTCCTATATAATTTCATGAATTTAAATCCACAGGCTTAGGGCCATTTATGCGATCATTCAGTCTTTGTTTCCTAGGAAACAGACTAGTCAAGAGATGGAAAATGGCCACCCACTTTCTTTGCCACTATTATTTGATCCTGCACTAATCCATGAAATTCATAAGATTCTTTACTTTTTTACTGCTCATATTGGGCTGTGGTTTTAAGGCTGGTTTAGATTCTCATTTTTATTTAATATTTTATTCAATTTTAAAACAGAGTTGTTCATGATATTAAAATGATAATTGCTTACTGATACAATTTATACTGAAATTCCAAATACTATTGTAGTGGAAATGAATAACACTATAACATATTTTGTGAAAATTGGTAGGTGATAAAAATATCTAGAGAGGGAGGTATGAAAAATTCATTTCTGAAAAAATGTATTCTAATATTGATTTTCATATGAAATATATATTTTAAATATGTTATTGAAATTACAGAGTTATGGAAATTTACAAATTTATACAGTTATAGAAAATTATAAATTTTCTCATATAAAATTTCTCATTTCTCAAATATATAAATAAGCTATATTTATACATACATATGACTGCTTATAATCATAGTGGATCAGAATATTTAGTTTAAAAAAAAAAAAAAGCTTGACCTTGATGTTCTTTTTTCATATTTTTTTAGATTTTAGTATTTACATATATTCTTGACCATTTTGAAAAAAAAAAAATTTACACAGAAATAAACTGCAGATGAGTAGTTATGTAATATTAACTCCACCTAGAAAGCTCGTTCTAAAGATTTCAGCTTATAATTCCACTATCATCTCTATCTAACATACTATAGAGCATATGCTTTTTAAAATTGTTTGTCAATTTCAGTATATGGTGGAGAAAAATGCAGTTTCTTGCAAGATATAATCTGAAGGCTAGAAACTGATAATTTTGAAAGGTATCCTGGCCCCTTATTCTGCAGTATACAATGTTCTGTCCAAGAGGACAAGGTTGGATTTCTAGTTAGACAGTAAACAATGCAGTTTGAGGACAAATTGTTTGCTATTCAGATATTATCTGTTTAATTTGTCTTAAAACTGACAGGCTCTGAATAATTGGTACAATTTCCGTAAGCCATTGGTTAAGAAAAGACAGCATTATCTTATGTAAAACTGTGGGTGATGGTATATGGAATTCATACCTTGCATCAAGCCATAAAACAGAGGATTGTGCGATGCATCATTTGGACATGTATTCTGCTTATATTTTCCCTAAAACTATTTTATATACATATTAGTTTTTCTATTCAAGAACATGGTAAACTATTTAGAGAAGAACATTTATTTACACTTCTCTGGATTTCCCTTCTTTGCATCGAAACATGAGTGACAAATAACATATAGTTAACAAAAACTATCTTGGTGGGATTATTTATGGAGTGGCATTGTAAAAATGTTGTACATATGATATTTTTGATGAAGCTAATCACACTGCTTGCTTGTAAATATTTACTCATTATAAATTTATGTGAAGAAAATAATTTGGAAGTTTTCTTAGGAGAGACTATTTCTTTGTACTATATAAAATTATAGAATTAAATGTATCTTATTTTTAAAATACTGTTAAAGCAAAGAAGGAAAGGACACATTTTTTACTCTGAAAGCCTAGGATAGAACACCTTATTAATTTTCAACTTAAATTTTACAAACACAAAATTCCAAGTAATCTGTAGCTGGGTTTAAATTTGCACTTACAGAAATAATAAAATAATGTGCTCCTAAAGATTTTGTGCATAAGTGTTTGGAAAATAGAAATAATTTCAGAATATGGCTTTCAGCATTAACTACATAGAATAGTCAATATAATTTTACATAAATACTAAAAAGATAACTATGGGTTTTCCTTCATTAAACATAATCAAGTTCAGGTAGAAATACATTTTACCTAATGATTATTGAAAGTGTAAGCTATTGAAAATTGTGGATAACTAACATTCTCCTGATGTATTTCATATATTTTTATTGCTGAGATTATTTTTACATAGATTTTTCTCCCTTCACTTATTTTTATTTAAAAATTTAGGAGGCCGAGGCGGGCGGATCACAAGGTCAGGAGATCGAGACCACGGTGAAACCCCGTCTCTACTAAAAATACAAAAAATTAGCCAGGCGCGGTGGCGGGTGCCTGTAGTCCCAGCTACTTGGGAGGCTGAGGCAGGAGAATGGCAGGAACCCGGGAGGCGGAGCTTGCAGTGAGCCGAGATCGCGCCACTGCACTCCAGCCACGGGGACAGAGCGAGACTCCGTCTCAAAAAAAAAAAAAAAAAAATTATATTGTGAAATATATTTAATTTATGGAAGAGTTTCATGCATACTACCAAGAGTTCCTATATAGCTTTAATCCCACTTCCTCTATTAACATCTTACATAGCTATGGTATATTTATCAAAACTGAGAAGTTGACATTAATATAATACTAATAACCAAACTATAGGCTATATTATGATTTTAGTTATTTATGCATGGGTTTAAGTCCATATATGCACATAGATCTGTTTTTATTTCTGTATCTATCATTCTCTGTACATATATATTAAATTAAACGTGTGCTCATTCGGCACTCTTCAACCCTAATCCAGAAATACAAGCTTCATTCTAGTCATCCTTCTTGCTTATTTGTCATTTCTTTCTCTAACAATGAGGAACTTGCCTCATATTATGATCATTTACATTTACTTCTTTGTCCAATCATTTTATACATGAGAAGTAGTTTCATAATTACAAACACATACACCTGCAAGAAACAAATTAAACAACTAAAATATCATGTTTATGAATAAATACTAGTGTCTTACAACTTAAAATATTCATCTAGTAAAAATACTGTTTTACAAACTTAAAGTCAGCTTTTTTTTTGCCAAAACCTTCCATGATATTGTCATATGTTTATAATAAAGTTAGATTTTTTCATATTTTTGCATTCATTTCTGAATGCCCGCAATATACATGTTTTTATACAAATTATTTTTATGATTTGAAATTTAATTTTTTATTTCTTATTTATTTTTATGTAACTTTCATTTTAGGTTCAGGGACACATGTGCAACTTTGTTGTATAGGCAAATTGTGTTTCATAGGGTTTTGGTGTACAGATTATTTAGTCACCCAGGTAATAAACATAGAACCCAATAGGTAGTTTTTCTATCCTCACCTTCCTCCCACCCTCCACTCTCAAACAGGTCTGGCATCTGTTGTTCCCTTCTTACGTCCATGTGTAGCCAATGTTTAGTTCTCACTTATAAGTGAGAACATATGGTATTTGGTTTTCTGTTTCTGCATTAGTTTGCTAAAGATAATGGCCTCCAGCTCTATCCATGTTACTTTATTTATATGGCTGTATAGTATTCCATGGTCCCATATTTTCTTTATCCTGTGTACCAATAATGGGCATCTAGGTTGATTCATGTCTTTATATTGTGAATAGTGGTGTAGTAAGCATATGTATGCATGTGTCTTTATGATATAAGTATTTATGTTCCTTTGGGTGTATACTCAGCAATGAGGTTGCTGAATTGAATGGTAATTCTGTTTTAAGTTCTTTGAGAAACTGTCAAACACCTTTCCTCTGTGGCTAAGCTAATTTACATTTCTTCCAGCAGTGTATAAGCATTCTATTTTTATCCATAGCTTTGCCAGCATCTGCTATTTTTGACTTTTTGATAAAAGCCATTCTGACTGGTATGAGATGGTATTTCATTGTGATTTTTATTTGTATTTCTCTAATAATTAGTGATGTTGAGCATTTGTCATGTGTGTGTTGTGTGCGTGTATATCTTCATGTACCCAATACATGATGGGTCTGTTTGCCTTTACTCACATTGTAAAGGGATTCGTTATTTTTATTTTAGGTTCAGGGACACATATGAAACTTTGTTAAAGTCCTACATTTACTTTTTCTACTTAATATATTTAAGTTCCTTATAGATTTGGAATATTGGACCTTTGTTGAATACATAGTTTGAAAATATTTTTCCTATTCCGTAGGTTGTCTATTTACTCTGCTGATAGTTTCTTTGCTGTGTAGGAGTTCTTTAGTTTAATTAGGTCCCATTGGTCAATTTTTGATTTTGCTGCAATCACTTTTAGTATCATCATCATGAAATCTTTGCCAGGGCCTATGTCCATAATGGCATTTCCTAGGTTATCTTCCAGGGTTTTTACACTTACTGGTTTTACATTTAAGTCCTTCATCCAGTTTTAGTTAATTTTTATGTATGGTGTATGGAAGGGGTTCAGTTTTAGTCTTCCACATATGCTAGACAGTTATCCCAGCACCAGTTAATGAATAGAAAGTCCTTTCCCTATTGTTTGTTTTTTGTCAGTTTTGTCGCAGATAAGATGGTTGTAGATATGCAGCATTATTTCTGGATTCTCTATTCTGTTCCGTTTGTCTATATGTCTGTTTTTGTATCAGTACCACACTGTTTTGGTTACTGTAGCTTTGTAGTGTAGTTTGAAATTGGGTAAAGTGATGCCTCTGGCTTTGTTCTTTTTGCTTGGCTATGCAGGCTCATTTGTGGTTTCATATGAGCTTATTTTTTTTTTATTTTTTTTTATTTTTTGCTAACTCTGTTCAGAATGTCATTGGTAGTTTGAGATAAATGGTATTGAATGTGTGAATTCCTTTGGGTAGCAAGTCTATTTTAACAAGGTTGACTCTTCCTATCCATGAACATGGAATGTTTTTCCATTTGTTCATGACATCTCTGATTTCTTTCAGCAATGTTTTGTATTTCCTGTTGTAGGGATTTTTCACCTCCCTGGTTAATTGTATTCCTAGGTATTTTATTCTTTTTGTGGCTATTGTTAATAAATTGCATTCTTGATTTGGCTCTCAACTTGGATGTTGTTGGTATATAGAAAGGCTAAAGGTATTGTATGTTGATTTTTATTCTGAAAGTTTGCTGAAGTAATCAGATCTAGGAGCTTTTTGGAAGAGATTATAGGGTTTCCTAGGTATAGGATCATATTGTCTGAAAACGGAGACAGTTTGACTTCCTCCTTTCCAGTATGGATGACTTTTATTTTTCTATTCTTTCCTGATTGCTCTGACTACAACTTCCAATACTATGTTGAATGGAAGTGGTGAGAGTGGGCATCCTTGTCTTGATCCTGTTCTCAAGCGGAATGCTTCCAGATTTTGCTTCTTCAGTATGATGTTGGCTGTGGGTTTGTCATCGATGACTCTTAAGTTTAGTTTGCTAAAGATGATGGCCTCCAGCTCCATCCATGTTACTGCAGAGGACATGTGTGATGAATTACATTTGCTGATTAGCCTGTGTTGAACCAACCGTGGCTTCTGGGGATAAGGTCCACTTGATTGTGGTGGATTAGCTTTTTGTTTTGCTGCTGAATCTGGTTTGTAATTTGTTGAGGATTTTTGCATCAAAGTTCATCAAAGATATTTTTCTGAAGTTTTGTTTTTTGTTATGCCTCTGCCAGGTTTTTATATCAACGTGATTCTAGCCTCATAGAATGAGTTGGGAAGGAGGTCCTCTTCTCAATTTTTTTGGAATAGTTTTAGTAGGAGTGGTACCAGCTATTATTTTTACAATTTAGTAGAATTTGGCTGTGAGTCCCTCTGGTCTTTGGCTTTTTCTAGTTGGTAGGCTTTTTATTACTGATTCAATTTTGGAACTTATTATTGGTCTGCTCAAGAATTCAATGTCTTTCTAGTTCAATTTTGGAAGGTTGTATGCTTCCAGGAATTTATTCATTCCTTCTAGGTTTTCTAATGTGTGTGCATAGAAGTCTACATAGTAGTCTGACAGTATTTTGAATTTCTGTGAGGTTAGTGGTAATGTCTCCTTAGCCATTTCTGATTATATTCATTCGGATCTTCTCTTTTGTTATCTTTATTTGTCTAGCCAGTACCCTATCTATCTTATTTATCCTTTCAAATAACAATCTCCTGGAATCATTGAGCTTTTGTATGGTTTTTCTAATCTTAGTTTCCTTCAGTTCAGCTCTGATTTTGGTTATTACTTTTATGATAGCTTTGGGGTTGGTTTGCTCTTGCTTCTTTAGTTCTTCTATGGTGATGTTAGATTGTTCATTTGAGAACTTTCTAACTTTTTATGTGTGCATTTAGTGCTAGAACTTTCCTTTATCACTGCTTTAGCTGTGTCCCATAGATGCTGGTATGTTGTATCTTTGTTCTCATTAGTTTCAAATAATTTCTTAATTTTTGCTCTAATTTTATTGTTTACCCCAAAATTCATTCAGGAGCAGGTTGTTTAATTTTCATGCAATTGTAAGCTTTTACATTATTTCCTTAGTGCTTATTCCTATTTTTATTGTGCTATTGTCTGAGGGGTGGTTGGTATGATTTTGATGTTTTGAATTGATTGTCTAATGGCTGATTATGTGGTTGATTTTAGAGTATATGCCATTTGCAGAGCAGAAGAATGTATATTCTGTTGTTTTGTGTTGGAGAGTTTTGGAGACGTCTATTATATCCATTTGTTCAAGTGCTGAGTTGAAGACCTGAATATCTTTGTGGGTTTTCTGCCTGTATGATCTGTATAATACTGCCAGTGAGGTGTTGACACCTCCCCCAATTATTGCATGGTCATCTAAGTATCTTTGTAAATATCTAAGAACTTGCTTTATAAATTTGGGTACTCTTGTGTTGTGTGCATATATATTTAGGACAATTGTTATCTTCTACTTGAATTAAACTCTTTACCATTATGTAATGGCCCAAAATCCTTTGTCCTTTCTTTTTTTTTTTTTTTTTTTTTTTTTTTTGAGACAGAGTCTCGCTCTGTCACCCAGGCTGGAGTGCAGTGGCCGGATCTCAGCTCACTGCAAGCTCCGCCTCCCAGGTTCACGCCATTCTCCTGCCTCAGCCTCCCGAGTAGCTGGGACTACAGGCGCCTGCCACCTCGCCCGGCTAAGTTTTTGTATTTTTAGTAGAGATGGGGTTTCACTGTGTTAGCCAGGATGGTCTCGATCTCCTGACCTCGTGATCCGCCCGTCTCGGCCTCCCAAAGTGCTGGGATTACAGGCTTGAGCCACCACGCCCGGCCCCTTTGTCCTTTCTGATAGTTGTTGGTATACAGTCTATTTTGTTTGAAAATAGAACAGAAATCCCTGCTTTTTTCTGCTTTCTCTTTGTGTACTAGGTCATTCATGAATTGCTATTAAAAATACTAGAGACTTGGTAATTTATAAAGAAAAAGGCTTTAGTCAGACCATGTTTTTGCACACTTTATAGGAAGCATGCTACTGGCATCCTCTTGGATTCTCAGGAGCCTCAGAAAGCTTACAATCATGGAGGAAGGTAAATGGGGAGCAGGCACATTACATCATGAAGTGGGATTAAGAGAGAGAGAGTATTCAGAGGGAGACACCACATACTTTTACATGACCAGATCTTTTGAGAACTCACTATCACAAAGATAGCACTAAGCCATGAGAGGAATCTTCCCCAATGAATCCAGATACCTCCTACCAGGCTCCATTTTCAGTGTGGGAGATTATAATTCAACATGAGTTTTGGGCAAGGATAAATATACACACTATATCAGTTAGCTTTGCAAATTGTTCTCTATTCCTTTACTTTTAACCTGTGGGTGTCATTGTATATGAGACGAGTCTCTTGAAGACAGCATACAGAAAGTTCTTGCTTCTTTATCCAATTTGCCACTCTGTGCTTTTTAATTAGGGCAGTTAGCCTGTTTACATTCAAGGTTAATATTGATATATGCAGATTTGATCCTGCCATATAGTTAGCTGGTTACTATGCAGACTTGATTGTGTGAATGCTTTATAGTGCCAATGGTCTATGCACTGAAGCACATTTTTGTGGTAGCTAGTAACAGTTTTGGTTTCCATATTTAAGAAACTCTTGTAAGGCAGGTTTGGTGGTAATGAATTCTCTGTGCACTTGTTTGTCTTAAAAGGATCTCATTTCTTCTTTGGCTATAAAATTTTTGATTGGAATTGTTTTCCTTAAGAATGCCGAATATAGGCCCTCAATCTCTTCAGGCTTGTAGGGTTTCTGCTGAAAGGTTCTACTATTAGCTTGACAGAGTTCCCTTTGTAGGTGACATGCTGCTTCTCTTTAGCTGCCTTTAACATATTTTCTTTCATTTTGACCATGGAGAAACTGATGACTATGTGTCATGAGGATGGTCATCTTGTATAGTATTTTGTAGGGGTTCTCTCCATTTCCTGAATTTGAATGTTGGCCTCTCTAGTGAAGTTAGGAAAATTTTCATAGACAGTAGCCTCAGCTATGTTTTTCCAACTTGCTTTCTTGCTCTCCCTCTCTTTCAGGGATACCAATGAGAAATAGATTTAGTATATTTAAATAATCTCATATTTCTCAGAGGTTTTGTTCACTCCTCTTTTTTTTTTTCTTTATTTTTGTGAGACTGAATTATTTCAGAGAATTGGTAATCAGGCTCTGCGATTCTTTCCTGAATTTGGTCAACTCTGCTGTTAAAGCCTGTGATGGTATTATTGAATTATTGAAGTAATTTTCTCAGTTCTGTTAGATCAGTTTGTTTCTTTCTTTAAGTTGTCACTTCATCTTTCCTCTCCTGTATTGTTTTATTGTCTTCCTTTGATTCCTTGGATTGAGTTTCAACTTTCTCCTGGATTTTGGTGATCTTCATTCCTATTCAAATTCTGAAATCTGTTTCTGTCATTTCAGGCTTGTTAAGAACCACTTCTGGGAACTAATGCAGTTGTTTAGAGGTGAGAAGACATTCTGGCTTTTTGAGTTGCCAGAGTTCTTGCACTGGTTCTTTCTCATTTGTTGGGGCTGAATTTCCTTCACTCTTTGAAATTATTATAATTTTTTTTTTTTTTTTAAGACAGAGTCTTGCTCTGTCTCCCAGGCTGGAGTGCAGTGGCTGGATCTCGGCTCACTGCAAGCTCCGCCTCCCGGGTTCATGCCATTCTCCTGCCTCAGCCTCCTGAGTAGCTGGGACTACAGGCACCTACCACCTCGCCCGGTTAGTTTTTTTGTATTTTTTAGTAGCGACGGGGTTTCACCGTGTTAGCCAGGATGGTCTCGATCTCCTGACCTCGTGATCCGCCCGTCTCGGCCTCCCAAAGTGCTGGGATTACAGGCTTGAGCCACCGCACCCAGCCTGAAATTATTATAATTTTCATTTGCTAATATCTATCTTCTTTTATGTCCTTGAGAGTTTGATTGTGGTTTAAGGTGAGTTTAGTTGAGTAGCTTCATTTCTGGAATATTTTAGTTGACCAAAGATCATCTCAGCATTCCTAGGCTGCATGTTCTAACACTGAGGATTAGTACCAGGGCCCCAGTTTTGCTCTCTGACCCTCTGAGGTTAGCACCCTGCTGCAATGAAGAGGCTGTGGTGCTCCTGGTCCACTGGCCCCAACACTGCAATGGTTGGTGCTAAAAAGCTAAAGCACTTTGTCGGGGTAGTGGCAGTAGGATCCATGCTCACTTGTGTGTGCCAGCAGCTATGGCTTAAAAAATTATTTTTATGAAGCAAATTTTACTCTCTATGGCATACAGTTTAATGCTTTTTGGCAAAATCATAAAGCCATATTTCTATCACCACAGTTCTATACAGAAGAGTTCGATCATTATGTCATTATTATAAAAATCTGCTTGATAAAATCTTTCTCATTGAATGAGAATAGTATATTTTAATTTAGCCATTACAATATGTTGTTCACTGAGCAATTCTTGAATTAGTAAAAATTCATCTAGAATATGGTCATCTGTAGATTGTCAATTTGAGATTTCAAATGCATACTCAATTTCTCCATTATTATTAAAATCTGGAGATCTGTGTCATTCATCTTCTGATTTATTTACAGATTGTGAAATGTCTTCCTGTGTCAATATGTTTATATTATGAACGGAGAGTGAAAGCTTTGGTTTTTTAAACCTCTAACTTTCAATAGATAATCTTACATTTAGATAAAAAATGGAAGCATATGAACCTGTTAGTTTGCACATATCATGTAATATATCTTTAAGGGACATGGAAGTAACAGATAACATTGATTCCCATCAGGGAGAAATGAGTGGTTAGATATAGGAAAATTTTCACTTTTTAAATCTCCTTGAATATTATGGATTATTATCATAGGAACATATAGCCTTCTCAAAGTGAACATCTATATGATAAAAGCAATTATATTTCTTTTTAAAGGAAAATATTTGAAGGAATGCTTAAGACAAAATTATAACACTATTGAGTTTCAGGTTCCTTTTTTGGAATTTTGCAGATATGGTACCATTGAATATTATAAAGAAGTTTGAAACCAGCCTGTTTTTTTTCTTAATGGGTGACTTTATCTTTTGATTTCATGTCCAATGGATTCTCTCCTTATCTTCAATGTTTCACAACTTTATTATGCCCTGTCTTGATGTTGCTCTTTCTGGGTCAGTATTTGCTGGGACACAGTGTACCATTTTGAACTATGTACAAGCTGTTCTAGTTAGGATTCAGACTTTAACAGAGAAATCTGAAGGTACTGTGGTCAAAGGAAGATTGAGGTTTAATTCTATTTCAAATATCAGTACATAGAAAATATGTGAGTTAATTTTCAGAAGGTCACCTAAGCACCAGGTCCCTTCAATATTATTGTTCTGGAATCTCTTAAAATACTGAAGCTGGCTGAATTTTATATCTGCATTCCAGCCTAAGGGAGGAAAGCAGTCTTTCTTTTTTTGTAAGTAATATATTTCCATGATAAGGATTTTAGTTATTTGGCCACACTAAGTCACAAGAGAAGCTGGGAAATGTAGTTTCTGGATGGGTACTCCTGGTCCCTGTAAAATACCAGTTAATGTTTATGCTGAATCTCTTTTGCTAACTTTCCATTTTTATTGCTTTTTTAAAAATTTTGATTACTTATTTATTTTTGTTTCTTTCTTGTAATTCTGTATTTTATAATGTTTACTATACCATCTGTCTCCTCTACTTAAAAGTAGACCTTATATCTATAATAGTTTCATATTCTCTATGTTCCATATACTCTGCTTCCTGCTAAGTGTCAAATATTCTCCTACTAATGTCCAAAAGAGGACTGTTGGTTTTACTCCTAAGTGTGTGATACTCACTTATTTTGATCAGGTGAGTGCCATTGAATTTTCAATGATACCTGTGATTATTAGCACCCTCTGTTAGCCATTTTTCACATCCTTCTTTGGAGATGACTACATATAGCACTACCCTCTTACATACTGTGTTTCAGGTTATAGATGTCTCCTCATTTTTTCAAATGGTATATTCAAGAGTGTTTTAAATTTTTCTCATTAGTATATTATGCTATTGAAGAAGAGAAAGTCCAGTGATGTATTACTATGCCATTTTAAATCTGAAAATTTTATACTCTACATGTTTGTTTAGTTCTCATATGTTTAATAATCTACTATAAAATTTTACAAGATATTATAATATAGCTAAACTGACTCTAGTTTTAAGAAGCATTTAAATGTTATGGAAGTGAATGGAGGAACAAAGGTTTACAATATTTTACTGTATAAAATATTTATTAAAGGTACACTTAAGTCTGTTGCCAATTTAAGTTTGACATAGTATTAAATGGTGTCCTGAAGAATCACTCTAGATAGCACAAGAAGCAAAGAGGAATAGGCTTGAGAATTCCTCATTTTAATTTAAAGTACTCGTTAATATTACATGATTGAACTTATTGAGTAAAATGCCAATTAGTATTAGAATAAAATTACTTGAAAAGGGAGTTTTATGGGTATATGCAATGGCAAAATTCGTAACTGAAATTTATAATTTTGACAAAAGGAGTAGTTTGTAAATACCTTTGGGAAGTAAGTTTTGGACAAAATTAAATGCAGGCAGTTCTGAGAAGTTAAGAAAATGGTGAGATTTTGTGAAATACCCACATATATGACACTGGAAATCTAGTAAATATATTGGAGTGAGAATTAATGACATGCAGTCTCTTTCTTTGGTCTAAAAGTTCTCTATGATACCCTCATAATTGTTGCTACTGTTTTCCTTGAGAAAGCATCTTTTACCATTTTGTCACTGACAGACAAACAAAAAACTAATGAATGTAACTCAAGGTCATTTCCAGAGACTCAAGGTAAAAATAAGATTATTTATTTTTCCTGCAGTATTAATGAAATTACTGCAGCAGTGTACTTTGGCACTGATTTTTTTTTTATTTAATTCTGGGAAACCTTTTTGATAACATACTACAGTTAAAGGTAAACTGGCAGATGTTACCTGGTTATTCAAGAATAGCTACTCGTATACTCTGAATTAATGCTTAACTTTCTTCTGGAGCTTTTCGACAATGCTTGTATTATCTGAACCGTGAGCCGTGAGTTGTGGAACTTACCTACGTTATAATGCACAACCTGTTAACAAAATTATCCCTGTCAGAGGCATCTGAACCAGGGCAACTTCATCTTGAATAGGGGCTAGGTAAAATAAGGCTGAGACTTGCTGGGCTGCATTCCTAGAAGGATAGGCATTCTCAGTCGCAGAATGACATAGGATGTTGCAGAAGATACAGGTCATAAAGACCTTACTGATAACAAAGTTTGCGGTAAAGAAGCTGGCCAAAACCCACCAAAATCAAGATAGTGACCAGAGTGACCTCTGGGTGTTCTCACTGCTCAATATGCACTAATTATAATGCATTAGCATGCTAAGAGACACACCTACCAGCACCATGACAATTTACAAATGCCATGGAAATGTCAGGAAGGTATCCCATATGGTCTAAAAAGGGGAGAAACACTCAGTTCCGGGAACTGCCCACTTCTTTCATGGTAAGCTCCTGAATAATCCACCCCTTGTTTAATATATAATCAAGAAAAAAATCATAAAAATGGGCAACCAGCTGCCTTCAGGGTTGCTTAGACTGTAGAGTAGCCATTCTTTCATTCCTTTACTGTCTTGACACACTTGTTTTCACTTTACTCTGAAAAAGTAACTTGCATGAGATCCAGGAACTCTCTGTTGGGGTCTGGATTGGGATCCCTTTCTGGTAACATTCCCATTGAATGAACTGAAAAGGACAATGATTTGTTTAAATTCTTTATAAATTCTGGATATAAGACCTTTGTCAGATGCATAGTTTGTGAATATTTTCTCTCATTTTGTAGGTTGTCTGCTTATTTATAGTCTCTTTTGCTGTGCAGAAGTGCTTTAGGTTCCAATTGTCAATTTCTGTTTTTGTTGCAATAGCTTTTGAGGAATTAGTTATGAATTATTTGACAAGTCTGATGTCAAGAAGTATATTTCCTAGGTTTTCTCCTAGGATGCTTATAGTTTGAGGTCTTACATTTAAATCTTTAATCCATCTTGAGTTAATTTTTGTATATAGTGAATGATATGGGTTTAGTTTCATTCTTCTGCATATGGTTAGCAAGTTTTCCCCACACTATTTTTTGAATGGAGAGTCCTTTCCCCGTTGCTTGGTTTTGTCAGCCTTGTCTAAGATGAGATTGTTGTAGATATGTGGCTGTATTTCAGAGATTTTTATTCTGTTGTATTGGTGTATATGTCCGTTTTTATACCAATACCATGCTATTTTGGTAACTATAGCCTTACAGTATATTTTGATGTAGAGAAGTGTGATGCTTCTGGCTTTGTTCTTTTTGTTTAGGATTTCTTTGGCTCAAATCAACCAGCTAAAAACCAAATAGCTCCTTTAACGATGGACAGAGAACATAAACAGATATTTCTCGGAAGAAGACATCCAAGTGTCCAAAAAACATTAAAAATGCTCAGTATCACTAACCATCAGAGAAATACATATCAAAACGACAATGAGATACCTTCTCACACCAGTCAGAATGGCTATTATCAAAAAGTTAAAAGACAACAGATGCTGGCAATGCTGCTTAAAAAAAAAAAAAAAAAAAAAAAAAAGAGAGAGAGAGAGAGAAAGAGAGAGAGAGAGAGAGAGAGAGAGAGAGAGAGAGAGAGATGCTTATACCCCATAAGTGGAAATGAAAATTAGTCTAGTCACTGTGAAAAGCAGTTTGGAGATTGCTCAAAGGACTTAAAAAGACGAACCATTCAACCCAGCATTCCCATTACTGTGTATACCCAAAGGGAAAAATATTATTATATCAAAAAGACACATGTACTTGTATATTCATTGCTATGCTATTCACAATAGCAAGGACATGGAATCAACCAGGTTCACAATAGCAATAACATGGAATCAACGTAGGTTCTCATTAATGGTGGATTGGATAAAGGAAATGTGGTACATACATACCACCAAATAATATGCATCCATAAAAAATAATGAAATCATGTCCTTTGCAGGAAGGTTGATGGAGCCTGAGGTCATAATGTTAAGTGAATTAACCCAGGAACAGAAAACCAAATGCCACATGGTCTCACTTTTAAGTGAGAGCTAAAAGTTGAGCACATATAGACATAAAACAGGAACAATAGGTATGTAGACTACTAAAGGCAGAAGTATATGGAAAACCTACCTTTGGGGCACTATCCTTCCTACCTAGGTGCAAAACACCCATGTAAAAATCCGGCTTATGTATCCTGTATCTAAAATACAAATTGATTTTTTTTAAATAAAGGAGAATGAGAAACAAAAGGTAAACAGAGAGTGATCATTAAGAGTATAAACTCTGAGACCTACCAACCCAATTTCAAATTCAATGCTGCCATTAGCTTAGGAAAGTTATCTAATCTCTATTCTTCAGTTTATTCACCCCAATTTGGCAGCTGTTGGCAATGCTTTCTACCTCAAAGAGTTATCATTAGAATTACAAGAGTTAATATATATCAAGTACTTAGAATAGTACTTGGAATATTGTACCAGAATTTTTGTCATTATTATCTACTATGTGTCCTATTTATTCAATGTAATATTTGGACCAAATCAAACCTGTGAAACTTTGGAATAAGAATGTGCTAGTATACTAGTAATAAAAAGTACTATGTGTGTATGTACATATATATCTGTGATATATATATACACACACACACACACACACTTATCCACATATGCACACACTTATAGAAATAAGGAACAGAAAACCACTTTTATAAAATAAATTTAAAATGTATATTCAAACTTTTTTTGCCATAGGTATAAAATCCTAGAACTAATAATAGCATTTAAAAACAAAACATGGAGGGAATGTGTTGAGAGAATAGATAGATTTCTGTTCAGTTTTTCAAAATTAATTTGAAAACTTTTTATAGGTTAGTAAAAAGTAGAGGACTTATTTTGTCTTGCAATTCAAACACACCTACTACTTTCTTAAATTTTGAGATTACATGTATTTTATTTAGTCAAAACTCTCAAACAAAATCTTCACACAAAGATGCTAAATAAATCAAACATTTCTGAATTAACCACCAATGGTACATGTTTTTGCTTACCAGTAACAAAAACAAGAAATAACAACAGTTCAAAAGAAGGAGGAGGTTTTCTTTCTCTTTTTCCAATAAAGAATTAGTTTAGTGGAGGGCAACCAAGAACTAGATTCTATATTCCCTTCTTTCTGCTTCTCCTTTCTTAGCAGGTGACTCCCACCTAAAAATCATTTCATTATGCCAAAGACCTGCTGAAGTTCTATCCAACATGTCCTTGGTACAGACATAGAGTAGATAGAAAAGGAGGCAGGACAAAAGGGCTTCTATGATGTTGAGCTCCTAATAAGAAGATTTCCCATAATTTCTAAACCAAAACTTCATGTGCATTTCATTGACCTCCTTTAGCTTTAAAGGAGGCTGGAAAGGTTATTATTTAGATAGGCCTATTTTCGTGCATAATAAAAATCAGTTACATGTCTTTTTCTCCACACATCTGATACTGTCTTGAAAGAAATGCCTCCCATGGTATCTGTCCAGAAAAATCTTCTCCTGATACCACACGCTGCCCGTGGTGAATATGATTTTAATTTTCTATGAGTAATTTTACCTATTTTTGCCATCTTTCTTTTTATTTTTTCCAGTTGTTGAGGTACATGTGTTAGTTTGTGTATTATTGTGCATGATAAATAAAATGCCTAAGAGCTTAACTATGTTAGGTAATATAATAAGTGAATTTTTTTCCCACAAAAAAATAGTAAATATTAAGGCACTTAGATATTCGGTATATATTTATTGAATTTGAATTAATCAATTAATGCTAATGCTTTACATTAAAAACCTGGCTTTTTTTCAGTGACAATACATATTTATTTCTAACTTGAAAGTGAATATATGAGACTGTGTTTTCATCTGAACAAATTTCCAAGCATATATTAACCAGTTAAGCAATTCTGACCATTCCCTTCTCTCTACGACTAAATTTATTTTAGAACAAGTTTTGAGTTCCTTTTGAATGTGACTGATGTTAGAAGTTTGAATCTATATAGAGAGCTTTCTTGGAAAGAAGGACATTTTTAGTATGTCCTTTATAGTGATGAATATCTTTTAAAAAAAACATTTGTCATAAGTTAGCTAAATTATTATATTCCATCTTAGAGAAATGTCATGCTGAGGTGATTTTTTTTAAATGAAGTCATTTCTTAGATATCTGTGCTGAACTTATTTTCAATGACTAAAATTTTCAAAAGTATTCATTCCAGAAATGACCCAAACTCCTTTGAATAAAAATTACTAAAATCTCACTAGCTGGGAACGTGCATTCATTTTAAAAGTGATCATAAATGTGTGAGGCAGTTTTCTACCTGACAGGAGATAAAAACAGATTAGTGAGCAGAGATCAGATCATGCAGGGCATTGCAAGCAATATTAGACATTTTTTAAAACTTTAACTGAAAGAGAAGAAGCAGCTTCTGAAGAACTTGATAAAGGGAAATTATACAATCATATATCCATTTTTAAAATGGATAAGTTAAGGTACAATTTGAAGACTAGACTAGGAGTAAAGAATAGATTTCGTTTATCCAGCTGGAAGTGTGTTACTATAATCCAGAAAATAGACGATTGTATTAGGATAGTGAAGCGAGGGTGAAAAGCTGTTTAATTAAAGGTTGAAATAAATATACTTACAGATTCAATAGAAGCAGGAGGCAACACAAATTACTCTCAGATTTCAAGTTTGAGCAAATGCGTAATGAGCATTGCCATTTTGTGAGTATGCAGAACTAAAAGAGAAGATGCTGGGAAATATATAATGTATATATTTCAGACATTCCAAATTTGAGATGCTTGAAGATATTTGGGTAAAAATATACATTATTATGTGGCTTAAAATATCCATAACTCAAAAAAAGAAGACAGGAAAAATAGATCAAATGTTGCATACCTATAGGTTAATTAAAACTGTTAAACATATGAGATCATGTTGTATGGATGAAGAAGAGACCTGAGACAAAATTCTGTAAATTGCATACATTTCTGAAGAAGTCAACAGAAAAGACTGAGAAGAACCAGTCAAATATAGAAAGGGCAAACTTAGAAAGGGTGATATCTTTGAAGATATGAAAAGAGAGTCATTCTAAAAGGGAAGTCATTTCAAAGATTTCATAGTATTTGCTTGAGACTTAGAAGTTTCAAGTTTATTAGATTATCTAATGATGAACTCAGAATGAGCCACCTCAGTAAAGTGTTTGGGTATGAAAATAGCTGGGAATAGATTATGAAGTAAAAATATATATATATAAACAGTTGTGAACAATCTATTCCCAGAAATTTGTTGTTGAATTAAAAAAATGGAAAAATAATTTAAAAGTGACATGAACACAAAGGAGAGTATTTTAAAGTGATCAAGAAATGAGAATTTTAAGTGCTGGTAAAATATAATCAGTAGAGAGGAAATATTATGAGGTGAAGTTGGAAGAAATATGATTTATGACAAAATTCCCTGATAATGTGGATGGGAATAAAATCACAAACAGGTTTTGATAGTAAGACAATATCACTTCAAAAAATATTTAGGGGCCAGGTATAGTGGTTCATGCCTGCAGTTCCAGCACTTTGGGAGGCCAAGGCAGGCAGATTACCTGACATCAAGAGTTCAAGACCAACCTGGCCAACATGGCAAAACGTCGTCTCTACTAAAAATACCAAAATTAGTCGAGTGCAGTGGCACATGCCTGCAATCCCAGCTACTTGGGTGGCTGAGGAAGGAAAATAACTTGAGTCTAAGAGGCAGAGGTTGTAGAAAGCCGAGATCATGCTACTGAACTCCAAGCAAGACCGTCTCAAAGATATATTTCATAATTTTGTATGTGTATACACACACACACACACACACACACACACATAATGTATCTTATTTGTATAATGAGCTATATTCCTCTGGGTAGATATCCAGTAGTGGGATTACTAAAAAGTAGTTCTTTTTCATTTCTTTAAGGAATCTCCACACTGTCTTCCATAGATAGTGATTGTACTAGTTTACATTCCCACCAGCAATGTAGGCCTTGTTTACCGCATCTACAGCAACATATACTATTACTTGATTTTTTGATTATAGCCATTCTTGCAGGAGTAAGGTGGTGCCACATAGTGGTTTTGATTTGCATTTCCCTGATCATTAGTGATGTTGAGCCTTTTTTCATGTTTGTTGGCCATTTTCACATCTTCTTTTGAGAATTGTCTATTCATGTCCGTAGCCCACTTTTTGATGGGATTGTTTGTTTTTTTCTTGCTAATTTCTTTGAGTTTCTTGTAGATTTTGGATATTTCTCCTTTGTCCAATGAATATTTGTCCTTCATCCGATCTATAGATTGTGAATATTTTTTCCCACTCTGTGGGTTGTCTGTTTACTCTGCTGACTATGCATTTTGCCATGCAAAAGTTCTTTAGTTTAATTAAGTCCCAGCTATTTAACTTTGTTTTTATCTCATTTGCTTTTGGGTTCTTGGTTATGAAATCCTTGACTAAGCCAATGTGTAAAAGGGTTTTTCCAAGGTTATCTTCTAGAATTTTCATACTTTCAGAGACTTGCACATGCATGTTTATAGCAGTAAAATTCACAATTGCAAAAATGTGGAACGAATCCAAATGCTCAACAATGAATGAATGGATAAACTGTGGTGCTGAATATATATTTTATATATATAATAAATAATATATATATTACATATATATAACAAAATATATATATATAAAAAACTATATGTATATATATATAGTTTGTTTTTCCATTCCTGGATTACTTCACTTAGAACAATAGTTTTTAATCTCATCCAGGTTTCTGCAAATGACATTAATATTTTCCTTTTTATGGCTGAGTAGTATTCTATAATTATATATATATATCATATATATTTCATCCTATATATATTCCATCATTTTATATATGATGGAATCATTATATATACAATATCATTATATTATATATAATTATTATATAATTGTATTATATATAATCATTCCATCATTATATATATATTTCATCATATATATATATTCCATCATTATGTATGTTGGAACACTACTCAGCCATAAAAAAGGAAACCACTAACGGCATTTGCAGAAACCTGGGTGAGATTTAAAAATATTGTTCTAAGTGAAGTAATCCAGGAATGGAAAAACAAACATTTTATGTTCTCATTCATAAGTGGGAGCTAAGCTATGAGGATGCAAAAGCGTTAAGAATGACACAATGGGCCGGGCGCGGAGGTTCACGTCTGTAATCCCAGCATTTTGAGGGGCGGAAGTGGGCGGATCACGAGGTCAGAAGGTCGAGACCATCCTGGCTAACATGGTGAAACCCCATCTCTACTAAAAATACAAAAAAATTAGCCGGGTGTGGTGGCGGGCGCCTGTGGTCCCGGCTACTCTGGAGGCTGAGGCAGGAAAATGGCGCGAACCTGGGCGGCGGAGCTTGCAGTGATCCCAGATACTGCCACTGCATTCCAGCCTGGGTGACAGAGCAAGACTACATCTCTAAATAAATAAGTAAATACATACATAAATAAATAAATAACACAATGGACTTTGGGACTCAGGGGAAAAGGTGGAAAAGAGGCGAGGGATAAAAGACTACACATTTGGTGCAGTGTACATTGCTTGGGTGATGGGTGCATTAAAATCTCAGAAATCACCATTAAAGAACTTACTCATGTAACCAAACACCACTTGTTTCCAGTAACATACGGAAATAAAAAATACAAAATATTTAGGAAAGGTTTAGATGAAATACATCATTAGTTGTTGTTAAAGTTAAGGGATTAAGTAAATCTTTGGAAATTTACATGTAAAAGAACTGAGAGAAGAAGAGAAAGATTTAAAATATCTAAACAGGAGCCTGGGGAAATGATTTTATCAGGTTCCTGCATTACAATGGCTTTGTAATTTTAAAGGTTCCATTGATCATGACATTAATTTATAATGGTCCAAATATTCCCGACTCAGATATTCTCTAGAAGTTGTCATTAATCAGCCTAAGTGCTTGGACCAGTCTTATGGGGTTTACCCAGAGACTGGATAAGGGGTAAACATGGGATATTTGCATTATAGAGGGAGCTGTGAAGACAAATTGGTGGCTGATGCATTATGAGAAAATCCAGGGGAAACCAGAGGTCTCACTTATTTCAAGAACAGTATTTTAAATGAGGAAGTGTGATCAGAGAAATATCTGATTTTTGGGGTAGGAATACTTTACATAAAAACAAGTTCAACATGTAACCATAAGGATGTATATCATCACCAACCAAGAACAAGTGCACTATTCTTGTAGGAAGGAAAACTATAAGCTAGATACTGTAGACAATTAGGAGGAATGATGAATTTTATACAAAACAGATACTCTGAGGAAGGGGAAGAAAGTTTTGAAGAAAATTGTATTACATCATAGCAAAAGCAAGAGTTTACTGATTCACTAGTTAGTATAAAATTCTGTTTTTGAGGGGGAGAAATAAAAATTGAAGAAAAAATGGCAATGGAGAAAAGAAACAATGACCTTTAATAATGAATTTAAAGTTAGGAGATTTTGGAAAAATTTGTTTCCTCATTTGGGGGCTCTAATAAAAGTAGCACTTTAGGGAGGGACTAGACTTCTCTATATAATTCTATATGGTGGATCCATGTTCTTTTACAACTTGTTTTCGATAATACATTTAACAAGCATTATAACTTCCTACCTTATATTCTGATGACTGTTCATCTGCTTTTAATAGATAATAATAAATCTTAAATGTAATGTGAATTGAAAATGTGATTTAAGAAAAACTCCAGGGATATGATAATGTTTGTATTCCAAAGGCATTCCATGCAGAAGAAATGTTAAAAACCAGCATTCTAATATTATAATAATTCATGGATTTTATTTTCTTTTTAAAATTGTATTTATTTTTAATTTTTAAATTTATTTTATTTAATTTATTTCAGTGGGATTTTGGGGGACAGGTGGTTTTTGGTTACATGAATAAGTTCTTTAGTAGTGATTTCTGAGATTTTTGTGCACCCATCATTCGTATAGCCTTGTATCCTTCACCTCCCCACACTTTCCCCTGAGTCCCCAGTGTCCATTATGTTATCCTTATGTCTTTGCATCCTCATAGCTTAGCTCCCACTTATGAGTGAGAACATACAATGTTTGGTTTTTCACTCCTGAGTTACTGCACTTAGAATAATGGTCTCCAATTCCATCCAGATGGCTGCAAATGATATTATTTTGTTCCTTTTTTGGTTGAGTAGTTTTTTCATGGTGTGTGTGTGTGTGTGTGTGTGTGTGTGTGTGTGTGTGTGTGTATTTTGGGGTATATATATACACACACACCATGTATATATATTTGGGTGTGTGTGTGTGTATATATATATGAATATAAATATATTCATAATTTATTTATCTACTCATTGATTGATGGACTTTTGGGCTGGTTCCACATTTTTGCATTTGTGAATTGAGCTGCTATAAACATGCGTGGGCAAGTATATTTTTTATATAATGGCCTCTTTTTCTCTGGGTAGAAACCCAGTAATGAGACTGCTGGATCAAATAGCAATTCTACTTTTAGTAATTTAAGGAATCTCCACACTGTGTTCCACAGATAGTGGTTGTCCTAGTTTAGATTCTCACCAGCAGTGTAAAAGTCACTGTTGGCTCTCTTGGTCATTATTGGCTCCCTTTCACCACATCTGCACCAACATCTATTATTTTTTGATTATGGTCATTCTTGCAGGAGTAAGATGGTATCACCTTGTGGTTTGATTTGCAATTCCCTGATCATTAGTGATGTTGAGCATTTTTTCATATGTTTGTTGGTCATTTGTATCTCTTCTTTTGATAATTGTCTATTCATATCCATAGCCTACTTTGTGATGGAATTGTTTGTTTTGTTCTTGCTGATTTGATTGAGTTCCTTGTAGATTCTGGATATTAGTCTTTTGACAGATGTGTAGATTGTGAAGATACACTCATACTCTGTGGGTTGTGTGTTTACTCTGCTGACTGTTTCTTTTGCTGTGCAAAAGCTTCTTAGTTTAATTAAGTCCCATCTATTGTCCCATCTTTGTTTTTGTTGCATTTGCTTCTGGGTTCTCGGTCATGAAGTCCTTGACTAAGCCAATGCCTAGAAGTGTTTTCTGATGTTATCTTCTAGAATTTTTATGGTTTCAGGTCTTAGATTTAAGACTTTGCTCCATTTTGAGTTTATTTTTGTATAAAGTGAGAGATGAGAATACAGTTTCATTCTACATGTGGCTTGCCAATTATCCCAACATCATTTGTTGAATAGGGTGTCCTTTCCCCACATTACATTTTTGTTTATTTTGTCGAAGATCAGTCATCTTAGGTATTGGCTTTATTTCTGGATTCCCCATTCTGTTCCATTGGTCTATGTGCCTATCTTTATACCAGTACCATGTTGTTTAGGTGACTATGACCTTACAGTATAGTTTCAAGTCAGGTAATCTTGATGCCTCCAGATTTGTTCTTTTTGTTTAGTCTTGCTTTGGCTATGTGGGGTCTTTTTTTTTGTTCCATATGAATTTTAGGATTGTTTTTTCTAGTACTGTGAAGAATGATGGTGGTATTTTAATGGAAATTGCCTTGAATTTGTACCTCGCTTTTGGAAGTATGGTCATTTTCACAATATTGACTCTACTCATCCATGAGCATGGGATGTGTCTTTATTTGTTTATGTAATCTATAATTGCTTTTAGCAGTGTTTTGTCGTTATTCTTGTAGAAGTCTTTCACCTCTTAGGTTAGGTGTATTCATAAGCATTTTATTTATTTATTTATTTATTTATTTATTTATTTTTACTGCTTTTGTAAAAGGAGTTGAGTTCTTTATTTGATTCTCAGCTTGGTCACTTCTGGTGTATAGCAGAGTCACTGATTTGTGTACATTAATTTTGTATGCTGAAACTTTGCTGAATTCATTTATCAGTTCTAGGTACTTTTTGGAGGATTCTTTAGGGTTTTCTAGATATTACAAATGACATCACAGAAATACAAAAGATCACTCAAGGCTACTATGAACACCTTTGTGCACATAAACTAGAAAACCAAGAGGAGTTGAATCAACTCCTTTAAATATACAACCCTCCTAGATTAAATGTGGAAGAAATAGAAACTTTGACCAGACCAAAAATAATCAGCATGATTGAAATGGTAATAAAATAAATGCCAACAAAAACAAGTCCAGGACCAAATGAATTTACAGCTGAATTCTATCAGACATTCAAAGAAGAATTGATACCAATCCTACTGACACCATTTCACAATATAGAGAAAGAGTGAATCCTCCCAAAATAATTCCTTGAAGTCAGTATCACCCTAATACCAAAACCAGAAAAGGACATAACAAAAATAAAGAAAATTACAGACCAATATCCTTGATGAATATAGATGCAAAATTTTTTAACAAAATACTAGCTAACTGAATTAAGCAGCATATTGAAAAGATAATCCCTCATGATCAAATGGATTTCATACCAGGGATGCAGGGATGGTTTAAGATAAGCAAGTCAATAAATGTGATACACCACATAAACAGAATTAAAAGCAAAAATCATATGATCACCTCAATAGATGCAGAAACAGCATTTGGCAAAGCCAGCATCTCTTTATGACTAAAACCTTCAGAAAAATTGACATAGAAGGGGCATAATTTAATGTAGTAAAATCCATCTATAGCAAATCCGTGGCCAACACTATACTGAATAGGGAAAAGGTGAAGACATTCCCCCTGAGAACTGTAACAAGACAAGGATGCCCACTCTCACCACTTCTATTCGTCATCGTACTGGAAGTCTTAGCCAGAGCAATCAGGCAAGAGAAAGAAATAAACAGCATCCAGGTCGGTAAAGAGGAACTCAAACTGTCACTGAATTTTCTTTTCTTATCCGATTTGTTTCACTGGGAATGTCTTCACAATAACTGACTTATTCCTTTGAGGTTCAACTACTAACATATACCTAAAGTCTTCCTTAAACTGTGTGTGTGTGTGTGTGTGTGTGTGTGTGTGTGTGTGTGTGTGTGTGTGTATGCAGCATATATTTGGGCAGAATAGATACACATTGGTAAATATATATACATGCTGGTAAATATCTATCTATCTATATATGTATATTTCAAATTATCTCTTTTGTGGTACCCTTCATCTATTCGACACTTAGCAGACCCCATCTGGTGCTTTGTGTAGTATAGATACAAATAAAACATAAATAAGAGACACTTAGCCAACCCTACCTGGTGCTTTGTTTAATATAGATACAAATAAAATATAAATGAGAGATTTAGATTCAGGCAGATATTCTTTGGTGGTGACTAAACTTGTCATTGTGTCTAGTTGTTCCAGTGCTCTAAATTTAGTTTTGAGATCTGCAAAATAAAGACCATATATATTGTTTCAATATTCAAATGAAGTATCATATGAAATATGGAATAAATGCTAGTTCCTTCCTAGAGATATTTGGAGAGCAGAAATTGGCAAAAGCAAATACTGTAATATTTGTATCTATTGTATATCATTAATATACAATATTCACTGTGTTCATAAACATAGAAAATACATATTTTTTTTATTTTATGTATATTTTCTACACTCAGAGCATTGAAGTTGTTTATTCACAGTAATATTGGCATATAATCTTTGTTCAATCCTATGTGTTCTGGTGATGTATGGATGACAACAAAATTCAACGTTTATAACACAGATGTAATAAATAAATAAATGGAATAGCACAAATAAAATAAATAAATAGGATGACAATGTAAATAGATCTATGATAAATAGCACCCTTGAGAAATAGTAGCAGTGGTTAATTTTAATTGGCTTCTTTACACAGATCACCTAAATTCCAAGAGGTGGGTGTAGTATGTAGAATTTAATACAATTATATTAACATTGGAAATTTTTAAAAAGCATATGCAGATATGGGGAGATCCTGGTGTTCTATTGAACATACATTGAAAAACGCTGTGTCTAAAGAAGTTGGGAAACAAAATATTCAATAAAAGTCAAGGATTTTTAAGAGTTCGGGGATGATCTAGTTCAGTGTTCTCAAACATTTCCACCTACTGTTCCACACTTCATGTGCATGACACATTTGTTTTAGTAATATGTTTTGTTACCCACAGTGGTTTTCCAGTGTTCATCTGGATGAGAATCTCTGATCTTGCTAAACCTCATTTTACAGAAGCTCAATAATTGAGGAACTTTTCCAAAGTCACATCATAATATGTGACTGAGTTTAGGGTGCAACACAGGTATACTAAATTATAATTTAGAGTTCCTAATATTACCTTTGTGTTCTTCCTGTTTCTAATTACAATCACTATACAATTTGGATCTCTTAATGTTATCTGGTAACTTGACTGTTTTTCATCATTTGAACTCTTGTAGCTGATTCTGATTGGCACTTGAGAATGGTGTCTATGCAAATCAACTGGTGAATGCAATGCTTTATATGAAGATCTAGATAATGTAACTATGAAGAAAATGGGTTTACCCTTCTGAGAATATGGAAATCCATAGGCATTGTTTTAAATTCTGGATGAAGCAGAGCATTACAGAAAAACTAAAATATATTCAAAGTGGTTTGTCTAGAATGGGAAAGAGTTTGAAAACACTAAATAGTGAAGGATTTGAGGATCTTTAACCTGGAGAAAAAAATAATTTGGAAGATACATGATAAAATGGTTTATAATTATTAGGATGTTTTCAGCATCCCAGAAGCTCCTAAATTTTGATGAGTTTTAAAGTGTGGATACAAGTTTGAAGTACATATTCATTTACTTAGTGGGTAGAATTAAAATCAAAATGTGGAAGATAGAAGGAAAAAAGATTTTGACTGATTGCCCTTGGATCATATTAGAATTGCCCTCAAAATATAATGGGTTGATTTTACAAAGAGATTTCTCTATGACTGAAATATAAAACTAATTAACAGTAAGAGAGGAATTACAGATGTGAACCTGATTAGTCATACCAGGACCATAATGTTCCCTCAAGTTTCTGGGAATCTAGTATTCTATTCTTAATAAGAGAACATTTTGGCATGTCAAATCTTGTAAAATGTATTACTAAACTAATGTTAAACTCTACTCACTTTGAAACCCATCTTTTAATACTGTCACATAATAATTTCTCAATATATTTTTTTCCACTATCACTTGAGCTCTCACCTTACTGGGAACTGTTCCCTATTTAAAGAGCATTGGCCAAATGAAATGCTTACCAAATCACAACACTAATCATTTTATCTTGTGCTATAATTTAACTTTAAACATTTCATCTGCTAGTTTTTACTTGTCAAGTTACATAATTCTACTCTGAATATATTTAAGATATTATATTTTGCTTTTTGCTGTTTCCTTGTTAAATATTTTCCATCAAGAATGAAATTGGATAGAAAAAAAAAAAAAACCTATAAACTATGCCTAATATAAGGTGCTTTTGAGTGATCTGCACTTCAAATCAGGGTAACCATAAATCTTCCACATCCTGACTGAAACCAATGGATATATATTAGGTGATAACACTGGAGTATAATGGAAAATGCACTGAATTTAGATTCAGGCAGGGATTACTTGACAGTGACTAAACTTGTCATTAGGTCTAGTTGCTTTAGTGTTCTAATTTAGTTTTGATATCTGCAAAATAAAGACAATATGTATGGTTGCTGGACGGATCCTGCAATAGTCTCTTAATAAATGACCACTCACTTCACACAGAGACTTTAAAGGTGTTTCAGAGACATAAACCTGAACCTGTTATTCTTAGATTTAGCTGTTCAGTGACCATATTAGTCCATTTTTACACTGCTGATAAAGACATAACTGAGACTTGAGAATTAAAAAAAGAAAGAGGTTTAATGGACTCACTGTTCCATGTGGCTAGGGAGGCCTCATAATCATGGCAGAAGGTGAGAGGCATGTGTCACATGGTGGCAGACAAGAAAAGAACTTCTCATAGGTGATTGGATTAGAGAAGTGCTTTTAACATTGCTTCAATGACTCACTCAGATGCTCCAAAAAATATTGTTAGGGGGAGAGACAAAATGGCCAACTAGACCCAGCCAGGAAGTGCTGTTCTCTCTGAGAGAAACACACATATCGAGTAAATCTACATACTTTGAACAGATCTTCAGAGTGAAAAAGGGTCCATACAGAAGCAATGCAGACACTGAGGCTGAAGAGGGAGGAAGCTAGGAACTCTGCATGATGTTGCTAAATGTCAGGGCTAGTTCCCAGCCCTGAATGACTCCTAGGGAAAGAGTGAGTGAAGGGAAGGGATGGCAGGGCAGCCCACCCTCACCACAGATCTCTGGGAGTCTAGCTATAGGAAATTCCATGTCCTCCTAAGATATTGGGAGGCAGAGACAGAGTTCCAAGTTTCACGGAGCCCAGGGGCTTTTGTGCATGGGGAAGTTACAGTGGAATGTGGCCAAAGATACCTAACCCCCAATACTTCCCGTCTTCCTCTGAGTAGCTCCAGCCCCACTGACTGTCAGACCAAAAGAGGGCAGGGCCAACTTTCCAGTGGGACAGCGACAAGTCTGTTCTGCAGGCCTTCCTGACTGCCAGCCCCTCGCAAGACCACTGCCTGTCCACTCCTGCAGGAGCATGAGCACAGCACAACCACCTCTGCACAGCATGGGTACTTTGTTGGCAGCAGCCAAGGAGCACTTCAGATCCCACAGTGCAGCCAGGGTCCAACCCCAAAAACTGGAAGGTGGGTCTGATAGGTTGGTCCCAACAACCAAGGGCTATAGCAGGTGGCTCAGGAGTGCCAAGGGGAGATCTGTTGCCAACGCTCAAGTTGCGGAGGAGCTCCCACTTTCTGAACACTGAGAGGGGTGAAATGGGCAGGTGCAAGAGTAGGGCATGCCTCCCTCCACAGGGCTGCTCTAGGAAGGTTATAGACTGTTCACCCGTTGGCCTCTGCTAAAGGGAACCTCATGGCCTGGAACAGCTAACAAAGGGAATGTGGGTGCAGAGCCAGTGATTGGAGGGGGCTCCTCTAAGGCCCAGGAGCAGACCTGGTGAGAGGGTCAGAGCCCCCCAACCACCACCACAGAACACTGTCGCTAATGCTCTGAAATACAAAAGAACCATGAGGCAATGGAAGAGCCTATCTGTTGGCCATTACACTTAAGCGCCATCTCCTGGATTGCATCTCAAATTACAACAAAAAATTTGGCCAATAAATAATCACCTGTTTAAACCAGGTCAAGAATCCTGTTACAAGGAAAATTCTCTACAGAGCCTTGGCCCACTGAAAGCACACCAAAATGAAGTCAATTGACTATATTTGACTTACATCACAGTAAAAGGACCACTAGCCCTCTCAGATGAAAAGGGATCAGCACAAGAATGCTGGCAATTCAAAAAGTAAAATGTCTCTTTATCTCCGAACAAGTGAACCAGCTTCCCAGCAATGGTTCTTAACCAGGTTGAAATGATTGAAATGACACACAAAGAATTCAGAATCTAGGTGTCAAGAAAGCTAATAAAAATTCAATAAAAAGTTGAAACTCAATGCAAGTTACCCAACAATTCCACTAAAGTGATCCTAGAACTGAAAGGTGAAATAGTCATTCTAAGAAAGGACCAAACTGAACTTCTGGATTGAAAAATTAACTACAAGAAATTCATAATACAGTCAGAAACAATAACAGGAGAAGAGACCAAAGTGAAGAAAAGATCTCAAAGTTTAAAGACTAGTTCTTCAAATCAACTTGGTCAGACAAAAAATTTTTTAAAGAATTTAAAAATAAACAAGACATCTCACAAATATGAGATTATGTAAAGGGACAAAACCCACAACTCATTGGCATTCCGGAGAGAGAAGCAGAGGGTAATTAACATGAAAAACACTTTTGAGACTATAATCCATGGAAATTTTTCCAATCTCACTAGAGAGTTTGACATGAAAATTCAAGAAATACAGAGACCCCCTGTGAGAAACAACATAAGAAGACCATCCTGGAGGCACATAGTGATCAGATTCACAAAAATCAACACGAAATAAAAAATCTTAAAGAATCAGGTCACCTACAAAGGGACATCATCAGGCTAGCAGCAGACCTCTCAGCAGAAGCCCTACATACCAGAGGAGGGAGATTAGGACTCTGTTTTTGGCACTCTTAAAGAAAAAAAATCTAAGCAATAATTTTCGTATCCTGCCAAACTAAGATTCATAAGTGAAGACAAAATGTCTTGGCCGGGCGCGGTGGCTCAAGCCTGTAATCCCAGCACTTTGGGAGGCCGAGACGGGCGGATCACGAGGTCAGGAGATCGAGACCATCCTGGTGAACACGGTGAAACCCCGTCTCTACTAAAAAATACAAAAAACTAGACGGGCGCGGTGGCGGGCGCCTGTTGTCCTAGCTACTCGGGAGGCTGAGGCAGGAGAATGGCATGAACCCGGGAGGCGGAGCTTGCAGTGAGCTGAGATCCGGCCACTGCACTCCAGCCTGGGCGACAGAGCGAGACTCCGTCTCAAAAAAAAAAAAAAAAAAAAGACAAAATGTCTTCCAGACAAGCATATATTAAGGAATTCATTACCACTAGACCAGTCTTATAAGAGGTCCTTAAGGGAGTACTAAACATGGAAACAAAAGAATGATACCTGCTATCACAAAAACAGAAACTATAAAATAACTGCACAATCCAGTCGACAAAACAACCAGCTAACAAGATGACAGGATCAAAATCTCATATATCAACACCAATCCTGAAGGTGAATGGCCTAAATGCTCCACTTAAATGGCATAGAGTGTCAATCTAGATAAAAAGACAAGACTCAATTGTCTGCTGTCTTCAAGATACCCATCTGACATGTAACAATATCCACAGGCTCAAAAAAAGGGAGGAGAGAGATCTACCATGGAAACCGAAAACAAAAAAGAGCAGCAGTTCTTATTCTAATATCAGGTAAAACAGACTTTCAATCAACAACAATCACGAAGGGCAGGGAAGAATATTACATAATAATAAAGGGTTCAGTTCACAAGATGTCTTAACTATCCTAAATATATACACACCCAACATTCAGCACCAAGATTCATGAAGGTTATTCTTTACCTACAGAAAGACTTAGACATTTACACAGTCATAGTGGGGGACCTCAACACCCAACTGACAGCATTAAAGAGATCACTAAGTCAGAAAAAATAACAAAGAAATTATCAACTTAAATTTAACATTCAATCAATTGAATCTAACCCCTCTAGAGAATACTCCACACAACCACAGACTATACATTCTACCCATTTGCACATGGAACATACTGTAAGATAGATCACATGTTTGGTCATAAAGCAAGTCTCGTTAAATGCAAAAAAATCAAAATCATATCAAGGATATTTTTGGAAAACTTTACAATAAAGTAGAAATAAACATCAAGGAGATATCTCAAAACTGCAAAAGTACATGGAAATCTAAATACTTGCTTCTGAATTTTTTTTGGGTGAAGAACAAAATTATAGCAGAAATAAAAAAGTTATTTGAAATTAATGAATATAGAGATACAATTTTTAAAGATCTTTGGAGTGCAGTGTTAAGAGGGAAATTCATAGTGCTAAACATCTTTATTAAAAAGTTTTAAAAAATCTCAAATTAACAATCTAATATCACACCTAGAGAAACCAGAAAAAAATAACAAACCAATCCCGAAACTAGCAGAAGAAACAAAATAGAGATCAAACAGTCTGTACAAAAGATCAATGAAACCAAGAAGTGGTTATTTGAAAGGACAAACAAGATTCACAGACTGCTACCTAAATTAACAAAGAAAAAATAAAAAATAAATCCAAATAAGCACAATCAGAAATGACAAAAATGATATTAAAATTCATCCCACAGAGATACAAAAGACCCTCAGAATCTATTATAAACACCTCTATGCAAACAAACTAGAAAATCTGGAGGAAATGGATAAATTTCTGGAAACACACCAACTCCCAATATTGAATCAGGAACAAATTAAAACAAAGACCAATATCAAGTTCCAAAACTGGGAGAATAATAAAAATCCTACCAACCAAGAAAAGCCTGGGAATTCACAAATTCTGCCAAACATGCAAAGAATTGGTATCAATCCTACTGAAATTACTCTAAAAAATCTAGAAGGAGGGATTCCTCCCTACCTCAATCTATGAAGTCAGCATTAGTCTAATATCAAAACCAGGCAGAAACAAAAAGATAAAAGAAAACTTCAGGCCTATATCCATGAACATTGGATGAAAAAGTCTAAAAAAAAAAAATACTAGCAGACTGAATCCAGCAGCACATCAAAAATTTAATTCAGATTGATCAAGTAGGCTTTCTACCTGAGATACCAGGTTGGTTCAACACATACAAATCAATAACTGTGATTCACCACATAAAAGAGTTAAAAATAAAAATTATATGATCATCTCAACAGATTTAGAGAAAGCTTTTAATAAAAATATAACATCTTTTCATGATACAAACCCTCAAAAGACTAGACATCTAAGGAACATGTCTCAAAATAACAGCTCTTTATGATAAACACACATCCAATATCATACCGAAAGACCAAAAGCTGGAACTCTTCCCCGTAAGGACTGAGACAAGAAAAGGATACCCACTCTCACTACTCCTATTCAGCATACTACTGGTAGTGCTAGTCAGAGCAATCAGGCAAGAGAAAAACATAAAAGGTTTCCAAATATGAAAAAATAAGTCAAATTCTCTCTTTTTGCTGATGACATATCTAGAAAGCCCTAAAGAATCTCCCAAGGGGTTTCTAAAATGGATAAACAACTTAAGTGAAGTTTCAGGATACAATGTCAAGGTATAAATATCAGTAGCATTTTCTATACACTAATAACATTCTAGGTGAGAATAACATCAGAAACACAATCCCATTTACAATATCTGCAAAGAAAATGAAATACTTAGGAATAATTCTAACCAAAGAAGTTAAAAAAAAAAAAAAAAATCTCTGCAAGAAGAGCTACAAAACACTGCTAAAAGAAATCAAAGACAACACAAGTAAATGGAAAACCACTCCATGTTCATAGATTGGAAGAATCAATATTGTTAAATGGCCATACTACCCAAAGCAATGTATAGATTCAATGGTATGTCTATTAAACTACCAATGTCATTTTTTAAGGGGATTGAAAAACTATTCTAAAGTTCATTTGGAGCCAAAAAAGTGCTCAAATAGCCAGAGAAATTCGAAGCAAAAAGAACACAGCTGGAGGCATCACACTATCCTGTAAGACTAGAGTTATCAAACAAGATGGTGTCGGTACAAAAACAGACACACAGACCAATGGAACAGAACACAGAATGCAGAAATAAGGCTGTACACCTACAACCATCTGATCTTCAACAAGGTTGACAAAAACAAGCAATAGAGAAAGTACTCGCTATTCAATAAATGATGCTGGGATAACTGGCTAGCCATATACAGAAGACTGAAATTGGATCACTACTTTCACCATACACAAAAATTAACTCTAGATGGATTAAAGATTTAAAGGTAAATCCTCAAACTATAAAAAAATTTAGATGAAAAATCACTTCTGGACATTGGACGTGGCAATTTATGACAGAGCTCTCTAAAATCAATTGCAATAAAACCAGAAATTGACAAATGGGACCCAATTAATCTAAAGATCTTCTGCACAGCAAAAGAAACTATCAACAGAGTAAACAGACAACCTATAGAATGCGAGAAAATATTTTGCAAACTATGCATCCAACAAAGTTCTAATAGCAAAAATCTATAAAGAATTAAACAAATCAACAAGCGAAAAAGAAGTAACTTTATAAAAAACATGTGCAAAGGATATGAACAGATACTTCTCAAAAGAAGGCATACGAGTGGCCCACAAACATGCATAAATGCTCATCATCACTAATCATCAGAAAATGCAAGTCGAAACCACAATGAGATATCTCACATCAGTCAGAATGGCTATTATTAAAAAGTCACAAAACAACAAATGCTGGCAGGCCTCTGGAGAAAAGGCGATGATTATACACTGTTGATGTGAATATAAATTAGTTCAGCCTCTGCAGAAAGCAGTTTGGAGATTTCTCAAAGAACGTAAACCAGAACTATCCATTCAATCCAGCATTCCCATTGCTAGGTGTACATGCTAATTAAAATAAATCATCGTACAAAAATACATGTATGCTTATGTTTATGACTGCACTATTCTCAATAGCAAAGACATGAAATCAACCTAGGTGCCCATCAATGGTGGATTGGATAGATAAAATATACATACACCATAAAATACTATGCAACTATAGGAAGAAATCATGTCCCATAGGCAGCTGCATGGATGCATCAGATAGCTATTATCCTAAGCAAATTAACATGAAAACAGAAAACCAAATACTGCATGTTCTCACTTTTAAGTGGGTACTAAACATTGAGGGCACATGGACACAAAAAAGAGAACAATAGACAATGGGGTCTACCAGATGAGGGAGATAGGTAGGGAAGCATTAACTGAAAAACTACCTATTGGGCACTATGCTCACTACTTGGGTGATGGGATCATCCACATCTTAAACCTCAGCCTCATGCAATATAGCTACCTAACAAACCGGTATATGTACCCCCAGAGCTAAAATAAAGGTTGAAATTATTTAAAAAAAAAGAAAAAATGAGCTGAGAGTTAGGTAAATAAAAGGTAGATAGGTAGGGAAGATAAATATTTGCATAATAAATATTTTCATAAGAAGTATTAGAAAAGTGGAATTCCCATATATAAATAACTCACCTAAATATATTTTAATAATTTTCCCCAAAATACAAAAGCCCAATTTGTTTTTCAGCTTTTACCTAGTTCATTTTTACCTAGTTGATACTGTGTTTTTCAAAACCAATCATACTGATGTTTATTTAAAAGCAATTCCACCAATTATTTCTTTTGACATAAGATGTAGGGTGGTCAGAAAAAACTTTTCAGGTTCTTGTAGCAGATAAAAATATTCCATCTGATGGGATTTGATAGTTTGCATAGACATTCATATTCTTTTCTGTATAGGAAGTAGAACTGGTCTTTCTCTGAGTCAAATACATTTAAATTTTCAATAAATTTCAAGCATATTGTAAGTATATTTTGTAGTCAGTGCCTCTGTGTATATGTAAATGCTTTCTTAGTCAAATAGAATACTGAACAACTCACATGTTAATTGACTATGAAGAAGTTTGCAAAATAAGTTTTATTGAAAATCTGTTATTGCTTTTAGTGTAATAGAAAATCAGCAACCTATTTATCTCCTCAAACTCTTCCTCTTACTAGTTTCCTATCACAAACACATAATATCCTGAAGAATTTCTGATATTTAAATTAATGTTTTATTTTGTATCTTTCATTCTGTAAAAGACATCTCTTCGAAAAGTAAATTTGAGAAATACATGAGTATATCTAAGAAAATCCACATTCTAAGTCTGCAGTATTCAGCTAAGGCTATGTAAGTTAAAATGAAATTAAACAAATTATAAACTCATGTTTCATTCGAACTATTCAGATTCTGAGTATTCTGTAACCACATGTGGCAAATGGCTACTGTTTATTACAGAGATTCCTATCATCTGTGAAAAGTTTATTACACAGCACCACTCTTGAGACACGATTTTATACACTGTATTTCATAATTCCTTAAAAAAAAGTGTTCTCACAAAAAAAAGATTATACCATTTTCCAATAAGCTTCTAAAAAAGGTGGGATAAATATTATAAAATAGGTTTATTTATCCCACAATTTGAAAAGAATTAGCAAGGCATTTTGAATTTCCTTCAAATTCTCCAAATGCATTTGTCTGAGTGAAATATTACCCTTGTTTTCAGTCGCATATACATATTTATTTGCACAGATTTATTCCATTAAAATGGTTGTTTTTAGGAGGAAGGAAAAATAAATAAAAGAAAAAAAGAGGCCGGGCGCGGTGGCTCAAGCCTGTAATCCCAGCACTTTGGGAGGCCGAGACGGGCGGATCACGAGGTCAGGAGATCGAGACCATCCTGGCTAACACGGTGAAACCCCGTCTCTACTAAAAATACAAAAAACTAGCCGGGCGAGGTGGCGGGCGCCTGTAGTCCCAGCTACTCCGGAGGCTGAGGCAGGAGAATGGCGTAAACCCGGGAGGCGGAGCTTGCAGTGAGCTGAGATCTGGCCACTGCACTCCAGCCCGGGCTACAGAGCAAGACTCCGTCTCAAAAAAAAAAAAAAAAAAAAGAAAAAAAGAAAGAAAAAAAGAAAAAACAAAATAGAAGGAATGAAGGAATAAAGTTAAACAAGAGTAAAAACTTAAATAAGTCAATAGCAGTGTACCATACAATGAGGTTCACTAACTGAACCTCCACATCTAAAATTAAAATACAACATAAAAAACAAAAGTATTTCCCCTGAAATATAAGAATATTTTATAAACACAACATTTATTATGCTACCCAATGTATCAACATCCTTATATAGTTACCAATATTTACTGCCAACAGTTATTTGTTACCCAGGTGAATGCATTTGCTTATTTCTGTGAACAATACTTTTACAAATACTGGCCTTTATGTAAATTACAAAGACTCAAGGAAAAAAAGAGTAAATGAAAATATACCATCTCAACCTCCTCCAAATGTATTTATTATTCCACTTATTACACCCAAATATCAAATATTTTCAAAATATAAAAATATGTCTTATTTTCATTACATTATTTACTTGCTGCTTAAAATTTAATACATGTATAAAATATAAGCAGTAATATTTTTATTTAAATGTTAGTAACAAATTGAGCATGTAGACACTGAAGTATATCACAAAAGTAAACCGAAATTTCTAATCTCTGATCATTTGGAGACTCTTAGCCTTTGAAAAATGAAATATATATTGGATTTACTATAATCACACAGGATGCAAATATGAGGCATTAAAGTGTCAATTACCAAACCTGCTGTGAATATGATTAAACATTAGAAGTACAAAGTTTGAACATAAAACAGTTTTCACGTCAGTGATTTTCAATTTGCATGGAGAAAAAGATGGGTCTTGCTACTTCATTCTAGCAAACTTGTATTGCAATTATTTATTACATTTTTTTTCTATAAAGTGCTAGTTATTTATTCAATACAAAATCTTTCAACATTAGAAACAAGATTTCCACATTCTGGATGTGAATATAAGCATCCTGGATATTGACACTCCATTCTAATACTTAAAAAAGTTAAACAAACTGAAAAATCAACAACTCTTCTTAAATCTATAAGAGAAATGAGGCCACAGGGCAAATTATTCCCCCAACACTGAAGAAACAGGCAGATACAAAGAATCACAACCTACCAGAGGAGAAACTCAAGAGCAGAAACCTCTGCAGGAATCAGTACTGGCACAGGAAAACCTGAGCTGTAACTGATGAATTGCCAGAAGCTAAGTTGTGAACAAGCCCGAGAGTTACTCCAGGGAACCCAGTCATCGGGAGGCATTTCCCACAGTTTCGTGAATATTACCTCCAGGAGTTTGACCAGGGCCTCACAGTAAATTCCCCTGAAAAAAAATATCCTCATGCTTCTGTCAGGGAGAAAGAAGAACGAGCCATTTTGAAATACACCAGGGGATTTTCTTCTTATCAAGGCCTACTCTCAGGAGTAACTATTTAAGGGAGCCTAACCTGCTGTTTATCAGAGCCTAAGTGACCTGGGGAAAAAAAATAAAAACAAAAGATATCTCCAGCCCCTCTAGCTTTCCATGTGGAAGAAGGAAAACACCTAACTCTAGCTCATTCTATCATCCACTTCCACCTAAGGGGGCAGATGAAAACTGAGAAGCACATGTGAAGTTCATAGTCCACAGGCATAGTTCCACTAAAAGACTGAGAACAAATCGTAGGACTAAAGAATGCTTTTCATCTAGATCACCTTACAACCACGTTACTGAAGACCTATGTATAGCAAGCAGTTCCTTTTATTCAGTACATCACGTACAGCTGTCAAGAAAAATGACAAGGCACACCAAAAGGCAAAAAAACACAGCTTGAAGACACAGAGTAAGCATCAGATCTAGGCATGGCAGGATGTCAGAATTATAAGACTGGTAATTTAAAGCAACTATGATTAATATGCTGAAGGATATAAGATAATAAGTACATATCATGCAAGAAAAGATGAGCAGTTCGTGCAAAGAAATGAAAATCTTAACAAAGAACCAAATACAAATAAATTAATAAAAAAGAAAGAACCAAGAAATAAAAATGTTAGAGATGACAAGCATGGTCCCCAAAATGAAGAATACCTTTAGTAGACTGGACACAGCTGAGGAAAAATCTCTTCGTTCAAGGATAACACAGTAGAAGCTTCCAAAATAGAAAAGAAAAAAGTACGATTAAAAAAGAGATAATAAAACATCCAAGAACTGAGTGACAAATACTAAATAAACAATAAAGGTGTAAGACATATCTAATGGAAATATGACAAAAAGAGAAAGAAACACAAGAAGTATTTAAAACAATAATGACAGAATTTTTCCAGATTCATGTCAAACCATCAAACCACAGATTCAGGAAGCTTAGAGAACAGCAGAGAACCAGGTTAAATGCCAAAAAATTTACAACTAGTCATCTTATTTTCAAACTACAGCAAAACAAATATAAGAATTACATTCAACTTCTCAGAAACTATGCAAAGAGGAGGAGTGGAGTAAAATATTTAAAGTTTTGAGAAAAAAGAAACAAAACTAAACCTAGAATTTAGTACCCCACAAAAGCATCTTTTAAAAGTGAAAGAGAAATAAAAGCTTTTTTATACAAATAAAAATTGAAAAACCATGCTGTCAGTAGACCTGCCTTGCAAGAAATGTAAAAAGAAATTCCTTAGTGAGAAGTAAAATAATATAGGTCAGAAATTTGGCTATACATAAAGAAAGGAAAAGGATCAAAGAAAGAATAAATGAAGCCAAACTGAAACTTTTATTTTTCTTATTTTCAATTGACTTAACAGATAAAATTTGTTCAAATAACCACGATGTATTCATTTATGTATGCTTATGAATATATCAAATATATATGTGTGTATATATATAATATGTATGCTTCCATATACATGAAAAAATGACAGCGATGATACAAGGGGCATGAGGGATAAATTATTATTATCTTTTCATTATAAGGTAATTATACTACCTATGAAACAGTATATTCTAAAGTGAAAATGAAATTGTGTTAGCTGTAAATTAGTTTATCAAACTCTAGAGCAACCGCTAAAGAAAGAGTTTAAAAAATGTGTACGTGATATGCTAGAGGAGAGAAAATAGAATTATATAAAATGCTTATTTAAAATCAAGGCAGAAAAAGAATAGAAGACAAAAACAGAAGCAGAGAAAAGGGCAAAAAATAGAAAACAGAAACAAATATGCTACATACTAATCCAACTATATTAATAACCACTTTGAATGCTAATGGTCTAAGTGCACCAATTAAAAGATACGGATTATCAGAGCATTAAAAAACAAGACAACTATATATCGTCTACAAGAAACTCACCTTAAATATAAAGACAGTTACAGAATAAAAGCAAACAGATAAAGATATGCTGATACTAAGAAGAAATGAAAAAACATGGAGGAAATTCAAAGGCTTATTACTAAGTGAAAGGAGACAATTTAAAAAAATATTACATACTGTAGAGTTCTAATTATACGGCATTGTGGAAAAGGCAAAACTGTAAGATCAGTAAAAAAAGAAATAGTGTTTGCCGGTAGTTAGGTGGGAGGGAAGAATGAATAGGCACAGGACAGGAGTTTTAGGGCATGAAATTACTCCATATGATACTGTAATAATGGATACAGGTCATTTATCTAAACCCATGCAATATACAACACCAGGATTGAACCCTAATGTGAGCTATAGACATTGAATAATAATGATGTGTCAATGTTGGCTCATCAGTTATGACAAATGTAACACTCTGGCGGAGGTTGTTGATAATGGGAGAAGCTATGCATGTCTGGAGGTACAGATCTTCTGTACCTTTCTCTCAGTTTTACTGCGAATCAAAAACTACTCTTAAAAAAATCTTTTTAAAAAATTAGAAACAGGCCGGGCGCAGAGGCTCACGCCTGTAATCCCAGCACTTTGGGAGGCCGAGACGGGCAGATCACGATGTCAGGAGATCGAGACCATCCTGGCTAACACGGTGAAATCCCGTCTCTACTAAAAATACAAAAGATTAGCCGGGTGTGTGAGCGGGCGCCTGTAGTCCCAGCTACTCGGGGGCTGAGGCAGGAGAATGTCATGAACCCAGGAGGCGGAGCTTGCAGTGAGCCGAGATCGCGCCACTGCACTCCAGCCTGGGCGACAGAGCGAGACTCCGTCTCAAAAAAAAAAAAAAAAAAAAAATTAGAAACAAAACATCACCAATTCTTTGGCATCATTTGAGACACTTAACCTCTTTTGGTAGCATTATCATAAAATAAGGTTGTTACAATAAATTACCCCAAAGGATGCTTGGATTTTATGTTCTATGCTTATCTCTTAACTATAGTGGTACCTTAAAAACTCCTTTGTTAAGATAAAAATAATTCATCAGTATTGATTTATTTACATATGAAATTCACTTTAGAGAAATGAGTATTTACAAATTGGATAATTATTATGAAAAGATGTAAAAAAATCTGCAGAGGACTTTGTGGAATTCAGAAAAGAAAACCTTTATTTAATAAAGCAATTAATTGTGAGGACAACAGTACCACTCGGGAAAAGTACAATCATTTTATTTTTATTCTATTTCTTATGTCAAAAATTTTCCTCTTGAAATTATTATAGCTTTTCCAAATTTTTTTGGTTGTACTTGATGTTAACTTATGTTTCTTTGTTAAACTTTGTTGCTATTTTAGTACCTGATTTTCCAAGTGATTTACTTACTATAATCCTAGGAACCTATATAAAATCAGTAATTAATTATACTGAATTTCATTTGAATCAGAAAACCACAGTAACTTAGAAACATATGTAATTAATTTTTTGACAATATGGTTATAAGATGACAATTATCTGCAGATTGGTGGAAATGTATCTCACCAATAAGTGAGTATGGTAAAGTTTATGCATTGAAACTCTCCCCAAAAATGCTCTAAGTTGTATTGTGAGTACAGATTTAAAGATTTAAGCACCCACTTCCATTTTTCTACATACAATTTTAATTACTATCTTAGTTTAAATTTATTTATTCACTTTAAAATGTACAGTTCAGGCTGGCAGCAGTGACTCATGCCTGTAGCCCCAGCACTTTGAGAGGCTGAGATGGGAGGATGGCTTGAGGCCCGGAGTTCAAGATCAACCTGGCTGACATTTTGATACTCTGTTTCTACAAAAAAAAAAAAAAAAAAAAAAAAATACCAAAAATTAGCTGCATGCCAGGTGCAGTGGCATACTACTGTAGTCCCAGCTACTTGGGAGGCTGAGGTTGGAGGATGACTTGAGCCCAGGAGTTCAAGACTTCAGTGAGCAAAGATCAAACCACTATACTCCAGTATGGGTGACAAAGCAAGACCTTGTTTCTAAATATGTGTATGGGTATATAAATTGTTTTAATATATAAAATGTATTTTATGAAATAATACAATGTAGTGGTTTATCATTATGAACCACTTACACTCTTTGGATACCATAAACCCATAAACATTGTTTTATTAGTCTATACACACATTTAGAGTTTCTACTTGGTTTATTTATTTGGAGAATTAGGAGGCAGATAATAAAATGCAAAGGAAAATTCGTGACATTTGAAAATGGGATAATAAAATATGAATGAAATTGGTCACTGAATTTAAATATTAACTTTAATTTTGATGTATTATCCAAAGTGAAGTTTGATTTATAATTTGAAAATTCCTAACTACTTGGAGGTATTTTGTTTTTATAATAAATGCTTATTATTAATATATTAATATAACTGAGTACACAAAATTCACTGAGTACAATTTGGTACACAAAATACAAATTGAGTATTTGAGTTTTACTAATGGGTAGGAGTCAACACAGACTGTAATAAAACGAGGCAAAAGAGAAGACAAGCATATTTTACGAGTATGTTTGGAATCTTCATTAGTTTGTCATTCAATCAAATATACCTAATAGTTGTTCAATTTTCAAATGTTTATCAATAAAAAAAGTATCTTCACATATGACTTTTTAACAGCCTTAAACTGTATGAATATGAAAAATAAGATACATAGCAAAAATATTATTTTATATCATACCATTAAAACATATAATATTTAAATAGATAAATGTTTCCATTGAATGCTGAATATATGAAGGGACAAAAAATGATTTACTGAAACAACAGCAGTAGAAATGACTGAGTAAAAAAAATGAAACTTTTTATAACAAAAATGTAATAGCTTATAAAATTCAAAGGTATGAGTGTTTAATTGTAGCTAAAATATAAGCATTACTATAATGCTTACTTTATGCTTGATCTCTCTGATTCTTAGGTTTCTCATTTACAAAATGGAGATAGAAAAGCAACTGTTTGGTGGTAGAGAAAACATTTTAAAAAAACCAAAGACAAAACCAAATAGAAAAAAAATACTTTGTTTCTATTTTGTTTTGTTGATTTGTTGTGTATATAGCCATCTCCATTAATCATAATGGGCCAGCCTATGTTATGAAGCAAGGTTATCAAAGATTTGATTTTTTTTTTTTAGAATATTGCCAGTGTAGTTTTTAAACTATGAAACTAGAACTGGCTTCTAATGTTCTAATTCAATTTACAAAGAAATAAAATTAGATCCCAGTTTAACTAATTATTTTTTATGTGAAGACTATATATAATTTTATTTCTAGGTTGCACGTACTCTCATATAGTTTCAAGTATTTGTTTTATACATTTTTTGCTTCTGACTTATTTTATACATTTTACACTACATTTATGTTAGACATTCTTTTCACTGATGCTGACTAAGTCATTCAGAAAAGTGTTAATGAGAAAAGCATACTTAAATTTTAAAGGAGAGCATTTTGAATACGCTATAGAATCATTATTACAAATAGTATGCTGCTATTCTGGACACTACCAAGAATAATAAAATTCAATTTTTCTTTGCTGGTACAATGCTTTTAATTTAAATACTTTATTATTCCAAACAATAAGGGAGATTACTTACAAAAACCTAACCATGGATTATATAAAATAAGTAACAGGAGAAATAATGGTAAAATGATCATTAAAAGTGATGCAATAACAGCCTGATTTGTTCACTAAATTTCTCTATGTGTTTTACTTATTCTACAGTTATGAATTCAAGTTTTAAAATGTTGCTGAAAGTTTATTCTATAAACTGGAAGATTAATGGTTTTTCTCACGAAAGTTTCCAGCAAAAACAGGAAATTGCTTTCTTTTGCTTTTTTGTGTGTGCGCCAAATACCTATGTCTATAATTTTCTATGTAAATACTATGATACTATTTAAATTCTGTTACCATTATCTCTTATTTTTCTCATCACAATTTTTAAATGTAAGTTATATGTGTGTAAAGATTTTTTCTACCATTTTTTACTTTGTTTCAAAATTGCTATACACCTTTAAAATTATTTTCTAAATTGAGCCTTAATGTTATCTTTCCACTGCTGCTCATTTTAATTTTTCTTGACTGTTAAAATGTAATTCAACCAACATAAGAGTAGTTAAAAACACTTAAGCAAAGAAATGTTAATTAATTTTAATTGACTACTGATTTATTTTTAGGTTCAAAATAGAGTTAATGTATATACTTCTTTTATATTTTCCAAACATATTGTTCAGTTCTATAAATCTGAATCACACTAATTTCCAAGACCATCTTTATTCCAAAATGTGATAGATTTCTGGCCAATGAGGTACTGTATTTTTGCTAATATAAACTAGTAAATAGTAAGTTTACTGAATTATACACCATTTATGGGGCTTCCTTAACTTGTAAAACAAATAAAATAAATAAATTAATTAATCAATTAAATGTTTTCTTAGTTAGCAGAGTAATCCTCTGGAGTTATTCTGCATTAATTAACATAGATTTGGAAGATCACAAAGGAAGGTCTATGAGGATTGTTTTTCATTCTTATGTAAAATACTATGTTGAGTATGAACGGAGAAATCTGAGACAAAGTGAGAATTATAGAAAAGATTTGTGATTGCATTTTTTCTTTTTAATTTCTATTGAACTACTCAAGATAATAAATTATATATAGTTGAGATTTACTGTATTGTCATGCTTATGCATCACATTAAATCCACGTATAGACTTTATTTTAGTTTCTTACGTTAGCCACCAATGTGGTGATCAGGATTGTGTAGACTTCATCTAACTTCACGATGATGAAACTGACATTTTCTCAATTCAGATCTAAATCATCTTTTCACTTTTCTCCCTGGAGTTTCTCTTTTGATATCATCTTCAATCTGGAGGTATAGGGCAATAAAAGCCTCATAAGTCAGTAGGAGCTTGTGGATAAATATCTCTTTTTCTTCCAGATGGACAAAACTGAAATCAGTTTTATAGGTATACTAAGATGGTCTCAAATGATTAAAGAATCTGCTGCACATATTAGTGACTAACTCCACAATGTCCCAGAATTGGCTCTCCATTTTTTTCTGTTTAATTCACACTGTTGCACAATCCTTGGGGTTAAAATTCTCATTAGGTATCTTGTACATAAATCTTCATCTCAACCTATGGTATCTGGCAGAATTTATGCTGATAACTATACTTTCTAAAATTCAAATATGACATAATGGTTACAGGATGTTTTAATTAATTGTACCATATTTACTGAAATAGGCTCAAAATTAAATTCTTTCCCAATTAAGCTTAAAAAAATCAATTACACTCTCTTAGAAAATTCAAGTTCATTAGAGTTATCACTTTTTTGTTAGATAAATACATTTATCAAATTTATATAAATCGGAATATATGTATTTTATCTGCTTTAAATATCTATTATAACCTATTGATCATTTTAATAAAAAATTTCAAAAAGCAGGACCAATGTAAAAGAAATTAAGAGGATATTTGCACCAACAAAAACTCATGCAAAGTAGCAACTCTATGTAAAAAAATTGTTTATTTAAATTCATGAAAACAAAAGCTTCTAAAGTTTGTATAGGACTGAGACATCTCCTTTTAGGTTTCAGCTGATATGATGTCATATATGAAGCCTATCCATACATGTTCAGGCATATTTATATTATCTAATAATAGCTTTTCAATTTGCCTTGTTTATACCTGCAATATGGCAATTGTCATTATCTTGCTTGGCTATTGGCTCCTTTTCATTATTAAATGTGTGACATTTATTAAATCATTTGAAAAGTTTTATAAATAGTAGATTATTGCATATTTGGGAACACAAAGACACTTCATGTAATATTTTAACTGCTTTCTCTCATGTAATTTTCATTTTTATTCTAAGTCAGTTTCAGCAGCAGTTAAACCTGTTTCATGATCTTCTACCTCGATCTCAATGTTCCCATCTGTCCTGCCTAACTTTATTTTCCCCATTATTAATGAATAGTAGAAAGGGTAAACTTTTTGAAAATTGAATTCCTCCAGGCTGACCTCGCAGGGTAACATTGGCATCTTTAAAAGATCTATTATAAGAGTCTCAGACTAATGTCAATGCTCAATGCAAGCTGAGAAGGCAAATTGAGATAGTGAGTTCTGGGATGCTCAAACTGTATGCTTTTTAGAAAGCTTTTTTTGCAAGATGGGGAGAAGCTGATGTTTCTCCAGACATACAACTTAAACAACCCACAATTCAACAACAGTAATCCCTTTCCAGAGATCTGGTATGTGCCACTACCACATGTCTGTAATCTTGCTGAGAATTTAGCAAACAAGTAGAGAACTGCCTACCTGTCACTCTTCTTTGAGTTTCTCTCAATAAACTTGGTTTCAGAAGCCTGTATAAAGAGGCTGTCCTTTCTCTACTGTGCATTTTTAGCACTCTTGTCAAAAAGCAGTTGGCCATCTATGTAAGGGTTTATTTCAGACCTCTCTATTCTGTCTCATTGGTCTATGTGTCTATTTTTACATCAGAACTGCGCTCTTTTGATTCCTGTACCTTTGTAATGTAGTTTGAAGTTAGTTAATGTGATACTTCCAGCTTTCTTTTTTTTTTTTTTGCCTCAAAATGGCTTTGGCTATACTGGGTCTTTTGTGGTTCCCTATAAATTTTGGAATTGATTTTTCTATTTCTATAAAAAATTGAGATTTGGATTTCATTGAATCTGTAGCTTGCTTTGGGTAGTATAGACATCTTAACAACATTAATTCTTCCAATCCATGAACAACAGTTCAGTTTTCTTTCCATTTATTGTTGTCTCTAATTTTTTTCATCAGTGGTTTATAGTCTCCATGTACAAGTGTTTTACCTCACTGCTTAAAGTATTCCTAAGCATTTTTCAATATTTTTAATGTCATTAAAAATTGGATTTTTTCTTTATTTCCACTTAAGTTTTGGGGAAACTGAATATCCACATGCAAAAAAATAAAACTGAACCCTTATACCATACACAGAAATCAATTCAAAACATATTAAAGATTTAAACATAAGACATAAGTTCTGGCACAATAAACCTCCTAGAAGAAAACATAGGGGGAAAACTTCATGGTATTGGGCTTGGCAATCGTTTTTTGGGTATGCTACTAAATGAATAAGCAACAAAAGCAAATTTAGAGAACTAAAACCATATCAAACTAGAAAGCTTTTGTACAACAAAGGAAATAATTAACAGGGTAAAAATGCAACTTACTGGATGACAGAAAATAATTTGCCTTGGATTGTTTAACAGATGTCTAAATGAGTGTTTCTATTTCTCTACTTCCCAGTCACTTTTCAATCTTCATCAATTCAACATCTCTTAAGATTCTAATAAAATGGACCTTCTGAGTGTACTAACAAATATTCATGTATATAGAATTCTATATAGAATTAAATATTAGATAAACAATTCTAATGGACATTTCCCAGTTCTCATCAGTGTTAACTTCTTAGTAGCATGCAATTTTATGAACCATTTTTTGGTTTCTGTAGGATCTGTGAGTCTATATAACCTTATTTTGCTTTCCCTCCTGTTTCTTGAAGACAAAATAGGATTATATGGAGTCATAGACTGTACAGAAACAAAATTCTTAGTGTAATTTTTGGATTCATAACTTTCTGCTTTCTTGTTTTATCTGTTAGGTCCAACAAGGAAAGAGGAACCAAACCGTAATTTGAATGAGGAAAGCTTAATATAATATTCACTCTGAGATGTTTTGGATTTTACTAGGCCCTGGTTATTATCTCTTTTATAAATCTGAACACAGAGAAATGCAGCTTCACCGAAAGAAGATCAATGATACAAGAGTGATGCTAAATGAAAACTGGATGTAATCGTCAGAATTGATGAGAATATAGGTAGTAAAAAACATGACGGTGAATAGAAGAGCTTCATCAAAAATGGTGGGTGTACTTTATGAAGTTTTGTCCCATTATATTTATGTTGGAATATAGTTTGTATTATTTGAATTACCTCAATTTTTGTAAGTGCATACATCTGTATATTTTGTGTAGGTATATGCATACATACATGTGTTTATATATATATATAAAATTAACAGTAGTGCTTATAACACTCAAAACAATACGTTATTATTCAATTTTCAGCTTTTTGCCTCTGTCAATTTTCAATGTTTGTATAAAAAAACTTCAAGTCTTACATAATAGGCAGAAAATAATGACTTCCACAATTTTTAAGGATATATTAAAGTATAAGGATCATTACATCAATGCATGTTAAAACAACTTTGTAATGCCTCTGTGTGCTGTGCATTGTCTTCATAAAGCATGAGGTGCATCTAAATCACATATCTCCTTTTGTGTCAATGCAGTGGCTGATGCCTGTAGTCCCAGCTGAGGCAGGTGGATCACTCCAGCTCAGGAGGTTGAGAAGAGCCTGGGCAACATGGGGAAACTCCGTCTCTGCCAGAAAACCATTAGCCAGGCATGGTGGCGCATGCCTGGCATTCCAGCTACTTGGTAGGCTGAGGCAGGAGGATCACCTGATCCCCAGGAAGTTGAGGCTGCAGTGAATTGTGATGATGCCACTGTGCTCCAGCATAGGAAACAAAGTGAGACCCTGTCTCAGTAAATAAATAAACAAATAAATAAAACCACATTTTGACTTTCATAAAATAGAAGTTCTCAACACCAATAATATTTTATAGATGAAATACTTGAAGTAACACTTGTGATACTGGTAAAATTATTTATTTATTTTCAAGAGAATTCAATCATTTATTGATTGCACATGATAATGAATGATACACAAGATTCATTCCCATCTATTATTTTGTCTGGTACCATTATTTGATTTAGATATATTGCATAGGATTTGCCAACAATGATTTTTATAACCAATAATTCCATGATTTTGCTTGAGTAATCCCTTTTAACGGCAAATTTCAGGTCACAACAGTAACTATCAGTTCAACCACACCAAGATTTTTGAAGACAACGGCTTCTCCACCCAAGCTACTGGTATATAAATTTCAAATAGAACCTGGCATCACCCTAAAGGACTTCAAACTTCACATTCTTGGGGAAATTTAGCAAGATGGCTTCAGAGTAGACTAACTTTACACAGCACTTTATATTTTTTAAAGTCATTTATTCAGCATCATGATCAGATTATTACATTTAGCAATCAACAGCGTGGGTGCAAACAAACAAACAAACAAACCTACAGTAAAACCCTTTGTTGGAATGTTTTACATTTTCCACAGAACGGAAGCTAAAATAACCTGTTATACAATTAGTCACAAATACAGTCCTTGAGTTTTTTGCCTAAAACTGTCTTCTTTGGACCTGCCACCACTGTGCTTGGCTGAGTTTACAAACCTTTTGTAACCTGTAGCTTCCCTGTCACTTCTCTGGCTCTCCTCTCCTGCTAAGCTTTGTTTTCTAATTAAAATCTTCTTCCACAGCCATAGCTACTGCCACTAACCTTGGTTTTGTGGTTTGGCAACGTATTGGTCTCCACCACCATAGGGGCCAGAGCTTCTGCCTCCAAAGTTTCCTCCTTCCATGGGTCCAAAATTTGAAGACTGATTGTTGTAATTGGCAAAATCATTGTAACTTCCACCACGTCAAAAATTGCTCCCATTATTACCAAATCCATTATAGCCACCCTCACTGCCGCCATATCCACCACCACCACAGTTGCCACCAAAGCCACCACTACCGCTGAAGTTTCCTCCATGAACAAAGTTGTCATTCCCACTGAAACCACCTTCACAACCACCACCAAAGTTTCCAGAAGCACTTCAACCTCTTTGGCTGGATGAGGTACTAGCCATCTCTTGCTTTGATGGAGCTTTCTTAACTTCACAGTTGTGGCCATTCTTAGTATAGTATTTCTGAATGACAGGTTTATCCATGGAGTCATGGTCATCAAAGTTTACAAAGGCAAAGCCTATTTCCTTGCCATGGCCTTGGTTAGTCATGATTTCAATCACTTCAAAGTAGTCTCTTAGGTGATGTTTTTCAGTGTGTTCTTTAATGCCACCAACAAATATTTCTGTCACATTTCAGTGGGCACCTGGTCTTTGAGAATCTTCTCTTGAGACAGCTCCTTTTGGTTCCACAACTCTTCTATCCACCTTGTGTGACCTTGCATTCCTGGAGGCATCCACCTGATCCACAGTGGCATTTGTGACAAACCCAAAGCCTCTGGAGTGCTTGGTGTTTGGTTCTCTTATTATCACACAGTCTGTGAGTTTTCCCCATTGCTCAGAATGGCTCCTCTGACTCTCATCGGTTGTTTCAAAGCTCAACCCTCCAATGAAGAGCTTTCTCAGCTGTATAGGCTCTTTATGAAACTCTGACTTAGGCATGACTGCAGGGAGAAGAGAGACTTTAACAACACTTCCTGGGCGCCATCCACGGGCAAAAGTGTGATTTTATAAAATTATTAAACTTCGTAAAAATGTAAAGTATTTTAAGCCAACTAAAAACATAATTTTGCTATTAGCATAATTTCACCATCTGTCAGAATATTCTATCCCTTTGTATAAAAACACTTTTCTATGACCCACTTAATTTTAAATCTTTTGCTTAATATATAAATCAATTTCTGCACATCAAAAACTGTATTAATTTTTACTTTTACCAATTTCTTTTACTTATTTGGATAGTAAAATCCAATTTAACTTTGAGTCCCTGGGGAATATAAAACAAATTTGTTTTATGTTAATTGATGTTTAAATTAAAATGTGTAAGAAATCTGTAACTGAACTTTTTAATTTAAAAACAAAGTTTAGTTTTTTAAAGTTGCCATCAATCCATTTTATTTAGACTTTCTGTTTGGTTCTATAAGGGATCATAACACATTTTTTGTATTGTCAATAGTTCTGAAACATACAAATATTAAAAATTCATTTAACATTTTAAGCAGCTCAAGTTTTGCAAAACTGTTACATATAATGCTATGTACACACACAAATACACACATGCACAATACATACATATGTGCATGTACAATTTTTTTTGAGGAAGACATTCACTCATGATTCATCCCATTTGCTTGCTTTGAATATCAGTGTAGTAAAATGTATTTTATCTCTCATACAGTGTGATAATTGTGAATGTTAAAGTAGTTCTTTTATTATTATGTTTCAATTAAATGGTGCCATCAATGCATTATTTTGGAAAGTAAACAGAGTTTTTGTGCAATATATTTAATTTCTACATAAAAAATAAACTGAAACATTGTTACTATCTTAGTTGGAGATTAAATCCCAAGTCTACAGGCTCACTTTCCTTTCCTGTGAGTCAGCCTATCATCCTCTGTTCATGTGGGCTAGGTGTTTTCATAGAAACATACACATGAGACAGAGCACACATTGAGTGTCAAGAGACAGCCTCTTATTCTTTGACGTAAAATACATTTTTAACAATAAGCACCACGATAATAATAAATACCATGATATTTTTATTATGATAAAAAAAAAAAAAAACACCATTATAAAAACTAAGTGGTAAGGCCATTTGAAACATAGCAGGGGCCGGGCGCGGTGGCTCAAGTCTGTAATCCCAGCACTTTGGGAGGCCGAGACAGGCGGATCACGAGGTCAGGAGATCGAGACCATCCTGGCAAACACGGTGAAACCCCGTCTCTATTAAATACAAAAAAACTAGCCGGGCGAGGTGGCGGGCGCCTGTAGTCCCAGCTACTTGGGAGGCTGAGGCCGGAGAATGGCGTGAACCCGGGAGGCGGAGCTTGCAGTGAGCTGAGATCCGGCCACTGCACTCCAGCCTGGGTGACAGAGCGAGACTCCGTCTCAAAAAAAAAAAAAAAAAAAAAAAGAAACATAGCAGGACATTCACAAGATAGAAATGAAAGAGGTGAGGAAGAACAGAGATTATCAGTCAAAGCCCAAAAGCCCAAATAAAACAAAGAGTAAAGTATCTTAAAGTGATAGAGAGATGTGCCTTATTACTTTGAAATAGAAAAAGTAATAGAAACAGCAGTGAGATGAAAACTGAGTAGGTTAGAGGTGGGCTATTAATAAAGGGACTTGTAAAGCATAGTGAAGCTTGATAGTATCCAAGTAAATGGATTTGGGGCTCATATTGTTCTTAGTATGTGTCCAAGTTTGTTACTTATTAGATATGTGCACTTGGGCCAGGAACTAAACTTCTTTTCAAATATATGTTTTGGATGTATAAAACTGAAATAAGAATTTTACCTTCTATGATTTTTCTAATAGTAGGGAGATATGGCATATACATACATTAACAGAGTGCTAGAGAAAGTTTAATCCCTTGTGTCTAATATGTATTAATGTTATAAACATTATATTTTGACTTGTATCATTAGGAGTTATGCTGAGAACAACCTCCTCTGCTTAAGTATCTATATCATTATTGGAGAAGAAAAAGTCTTATCATTCTCCAATAATTTGCATGGCCAATATTATGTTGATATATAGCTGCAAAGGACGTAGGATTCTTAATGTTTAATGATGCAGTCTTTGTAATACAATTAAGAAAAGAAGAAGGTAGTTGGAAGAAGTATTGCATAATCCCATCCATAGCACAATCTATAGCACAGGCAAAAAAAGCTGTCTATAAACACAATGAGACACAATTGAAAGGTCCTAACATGATGAGTTTTTCCTTTAGGAAGATCTCTGTGGCTATAGGTTAGTGGACTGAAGTTACAGGTGCTAGGAGGCATTTACTTTTTCTGTAACGTAGGAGAGAAGGTCACCAATCAGCAAAAGGTGAAGGGGGATGTGAAGCATTTTAGAAAGACATTTTGATAGAGTTTCCAAGGAGAAAGTGAGTTAGAAGTGACTAGGAAAATAACTATGTCAAAGAGGTGTTGATGTTGAAGATCATGCAACAAACCACCCAAAAATATACATAAATTTTAGAGAACATATTACATCATATTTGAAAATGTAATAGCTTAGAAAAACATTGTCAGTTAATGTATTCAATACATAATTATTGGTTCAATTTATGTTATGCATAGCTAAAAATGACTGAAGGGTTATTACATATATCCTATCTATAGCCCACAAATTTAAGATCTGCTTCAGGGTAAAAAAAAAAATCTTAAAAAATTACTGAAACTAACTTTATATAACTTATAATAAAGGAAATTATCAGAAAACATTTGAAAGATAGTGTAGAATTTGGGATGGGATAAGCAAATTATCTTCATTGGATAATAAACTCTCATTGACACCAAATTTTTCAAGACCTTAATTGACAGCAAATGATGTTTTGTTTTTAACATAGTGTTAAATTAATAAATGTAAATTTCCAATATTCTCCAAAGAAACAGTTGATTTATGAAAAGTGAGCATTTCATTGAAAATTTTGCATCTGGTAAATATTATATCTAGGGAATATTTTAAATGATGAGAATTCGTGAAAGATTTGAAAACAAAGTATAAGTAAATGAGTATACTGTGAAAGGAAAATAAATCTTGGAAGCTCATAATCACTAAGCCAAGGGAAAAGCCAAGTCGAGAACTATGACAGACAAACATGCCTCCCATTTTATTTCTAAATAAGATGGCTACAAAGATGAAAAGCTGCATACCACCCTCACAATTTGCCCACAAGGAAATTCCTTGTGGAGAAAAGACAGACAGAACTCAAAGTCATCCTCTGAGGCTCGCCTGAAACAAAAACATATTTGATTGCTTCTTCTGCCCTATTGTTTATGTAAAAATGCAGATACACTGAGCCAGTGTTCAGTGGAAGGCTGATGAGGGACTCAAAAAAATGCATTCTTTTGTCTCTCATATACTTATGACCTGGAACCCCACCTTAAGTTGTCCTGCCTTACTGGACTGAACCAATGTACACCTTACACATATTGATTGATGTCTCCTGTCTCCCTAAAATGTGTAACAGCAAGCTATACCCTGACCACCTTGGGCTTCTGTCATCAGGACCTCCTGAGGTTGTGTCACAGGTGCATCCTTAACCTTGGCAAAATAAATGTTCTAGATTGACTGAGAGGTGTGTCAGATATTTGGGGTTCACAATTTGGCAACCAATGCAACGGACTCTGAGTAGAGGTGGAGGCGGCTCTGACCTTTCACAAATCTCTTATTGGTGCTTGGTACCAGCTTAAGCTTTCTTTATGGCTCAAACCAATGGGATAATTTGCTGAGGTCTATGAGCTTCCCTCCCTCCAGAGAATCCCTGATCTCCCAAAATCTGGTTGAGATCCAAAGTTTATTTTAACGTACAACTCTTTTCTGGAGGTTTACTTTCTTCCAATAAGGAAGGCAGGTTTTCCTGCTTCCGTAATGATGGAAGGCAGTAACTCCTTTCTGGAGTTTGAATTAGCTTCCAACACGGAAGGCAAGTTTGAATTTTTTTCTACTTCTACAATGGTAGAGAGCAGTCTTCAGCCTGAGACCCACACCAAGGTAAGTGGCTGAATTAGGGTTTTGGCTTGGCTAAGTTGCGATTAACAGTCAGCTGGTCTTAATTTCTCCTCAGTAATAGTAATCATATTGTGGGGGTATTTTTGTTGTTTGTTCTGGTCTTTCATCAGATTTGACCAACTCCACCTGACTTGGTCAAATCTGAATCAGAATTCCAAATTATGGATAACAAGGCCTCTCTGAATTGGCTAAAATTCCTTACGGCTGCAAAAGAGTAAACACAAAACAAAACAAAACAAAACAAAACAAAGCCATGTACTTGGTTTCTGTTTTTGCTTCCTGTCTTAAAAATACAATTGTTCTTTCACTTACTTTTCTTTCCCCTTATTCCTCCTTCTCCCTGCGCCATTTTTGGTTCCAAGAAAATCTAGAGAAGGCTTCTAATGACTTGAACGCTGTAAATAAAACAAAGGCACCACTCACCCCTTTTCGGGGTGTTCTGTTTTCTTGTTGGATTCTCAAGAGTTATGGGCAGATTCTTTTTAGTTCTAAAACTATTCTCTCCAGTATTTGTATTACCTGACCCCTTTGGCTTTGGGGGATACCAGAGATTACCTTGTACTACGAGAGGATTTACCATGGTGTGTGTAACGGTGAATGAGAACTACAAAGTTAAAAATGGCTGAGGATAGTTTTCAGGAAATGGTCTTGGTGGTTTTTTTTTTTCTCCTTCTAGGAAGTTGTTGTTTAGGATTCTAATTCAGAGGTACATTCTAAGAGTATTCTCCATTGCCTTGCCTCCCGAAATTAATTTCAATTGGTTTGTCTGCTCATTTGCATGAGGAACCGAACTGCCATTTTCATAAACAAATGAAAGACTGAGTTTTCTCAGCTCTGAAGAAAAAGAGCATTTTGCTCCTCCCAGCTGAAAGGCGCCCCTGGGTAAGTAGGGGCCAAGTGGTAGTGTCTGGGGGGTTGACTTCTCCTGCCCCTCACAATGTGCAGTGGCCCTACAGAGAATTCCCAACAAAGTTAGTTTTAAAAGGCTTATCCAGGAAGTGCATATAGAAGCTGACCACTCCACACTTTGAGCCCTCCTGGAGGTGCTAGACCAATGGAGAGAGAAACTGAGGCAAGTAAGAAGGTGGAAATGAATCAGTGGTGACACACTATGACGTCCCACACACAATCAGCACACACGACTCACTCCACTAAAAGCCTTGGCCACAGCTCAGTTCCTCCTTTTAAGAAAAAAAAATGTGAAAAACAAATCATCTATGAATAATGAAAGACAAGACGAATCACTCCTCTCAGGCACCCTATTTGGTTTTATAGTGCCCCTACTTGCAGGTGCTTGTGTAAATGGAAGGGCACACCAGATTTTTCAGTACTCCAGGTGGCTACACATTAGGTATGTTCTTGTGCACATTTTAAATTGACAGGTAAATTGCATTAAGAAAAATTCAGAGCCTGAAGTTCGACCTGCACCTATAAAGTTCCTGAGTTCTCCATCACTCTGCTTTCTTTTCTGCCTGTTTTAAGCCAGCTGTTACTTCTCTACTGAAATAAAAATCCACTGTTTGGGCCGGGCGCGGTGGTTCAAGCCTGTAATCCCAGCACTTTGGGAGGCCGAGACGGGCGGATCACGAGGTCAGGAGATCGAGACCATCCTGGTTAACACGGTGAAACCCCGTCTCTACTAAAAATACAAAAAAAATTAGCTGGGCGTGGTGGCGGCGCCTGTAGTCCCAGCTACTCCGGAGGCTGAGGCAGGAGAATGGCGTGAACCCGGGAGGCAGAGTTTGCAGTGAGCTGAGATCCGGTCCCTGCACTCCAGCCCGGGCGACAGAGCGAGACTCCGTCTCAAAAAAAAAAAAAAAAAAAAAAAAAAAATTCCACTGTTTGCATCCAATCATAAATTTTGCTATAGTTTTTGCGAGCCAATGAGTTTGTATTAATATCTTATGGCTAGGGTTCTGAAGTAAAAGCTATAGGATCTTTGTTTGCATGAGTGTGTATGTGTGTGTGTGTTTATGTATATGTACATATATTCTGTTACACAGTTTTGGCCACTAGGTACAAAATTTGACTTAAATTTAAAGAATACTCAAAAACTAAATAGTAATCCCAAATGCTTTTCAAGTTCATGTGACTTAAGCAAAATCTTTAATAAGTCAGCTTTAAAATTATTTGTAAAGTAATATTACAAATGTGTTAAGAAATGTCAGTACACATTTTTGTTTGTATTTATTGATCAAGAGATGTCATACTTATTCTTGTCAAATACTATAAGGTGTCAAAATTTGACATAAGGGTTATTAAACTATAAACTCAACCCAAAACAGAAAGATCTTTGCTTGTATAATTTTTTATAAATAAGACATTAATATTGGTTTAGTGAAAACAGCCCTATCTTTAATTATTTAGTACAATAGCCATATATTGACTCTGAAGTTTCTTATGTAAACACCTGAAATTCACAGACTATAAAATGGCTGACAGGCAAATAACTTTAAATGATGACTATCTCAGTTTTCATAAATAATTTAGGTAAGCTAGTAAAATAAAATAATTAGGAAAATGTTATGGGATAAATACTTGTAGAACAATTTGCCATAATTTAGAACCTAAAGTTAAATTAAATAATAGATTTTTTAAAATGGGTATTTTCCAATTAAAATTATATATAGTAGAAAAGCATTTTTTTTCTTTAAAAAAACTGTGTGTTGATGCTAAAAGGTGAATAAATTTGTCTAATTCAAAGCTCATTTAAAGATTATGTATAAAACAAGGTAAAAGGAATGAGGAAATAAGAAATAAGAAAGATGTAAAGAAAGTTATAGAAATATGGGGGCATTTTTGATAAGAAAGCTTAAAGAAAAATAATTTGATATGAGAAAAACTTGTATGGTAAAATTTTGCCCTAGAATAAAATGATTGTCTAAGAAAGAGGGATATTCCGGAAAAACCATGTCCAAGCATGTCATGTATGGTCTGTGAGAGACATAATAAGAGGATTTATATTAAACAACAACAACAACAACAAAAACTTTTCTATGATCTAGTTGTCTATAATTAAAGGAAAATTATTTTTATAATGGTCTTTCTAGAGATTGAGTTTTGATATAAAAAACCCACTTATATGCTAAAAACAATAAGATTTTTTAAGGTATTGTTTTACTCTTAATAGAATTTAAAAAATATAATATATGCTATACAAAGTTCAACTTTTATCCTGTCTCATTCTCAGCTTCTTTATATTTTTTTGTTTTGTTTTGTTTTTCCTTTCTTTCCTCAGGTTCTGTTTGTTGTGGCTGATGCTAAAAATGTTTTATGTTAAAGGTCTACAGGAACTGCTCTCTTTCAACAAAATATTCTGTGCTTTTGGCTTCAAATCTTTCTGTGAATCCCAAAATTTTCACATATGACCCAGGAAACACCTCCTATGTCTAATTCAAGTACCGCTTACAGTAGATCTGACTTGCAGGTTATCTAAATGTACTCCCCATAGGGAATAGCAGTCACACTGCAGAAGCTCTTTTCTTTTGCCTTTTGGTAACTGGCCTAACAAATTTTGTTTTATCAAAATAATTCCTATGTCATTATTATTAAGTGTTGGTTTGCTTAGAAAACAACTGAGGTTTTTTTGTAATTAAATTTATTGCATCTGTGTAACATTTTGTATGTGCTTTCAAAGTCCTTATGCCATTGAATTACAGTGCTTTGACTCCTAGGTCTAAAAAGAACCCCAAGTCACAGCATTTGCTATTTGCCTGATAAGCAGTATCATATTGTGGCTAAAGAAAGGAATTTAGCATCAGAAAGACCTGGATTTAAATCCTAAACTCACTACTTTCCAATTATGAGGCCTCAGGCAAGGTATTTAATCTCTCTATAACTCAGCTCCCTCATCTTAAAAAGTGACGGCTAAATCTTAAAAAGTGACAGCAGTTAAAGCCTCATCTTCAGACCCAGTAGAAGATGCCAACCAAAATAAAGTGCATTCGTGAGACACAGAGCCAGAAATTAAAACTATGCAACTCAAGGCCCAAGGACTATTGTGGAAGAGGTTGCAATGGCCAATTTTGAGAGATAAATTAAGTTCAGCTTCTCTATAAATTAATCATTAATGTCAAAGGCAAACTGTGCAAGACTGGCATATAGGATTCGGTGTCAGATTAACTAGATTTTCCTGGGGCATTAACCCTCTTTTAAATAAATGGTTATAAAGGTTATAAAAAGGCTTATGTAAATTATATCTTATAGTCAAGGTTAACATTTTACAAATTGTTTATAATATTTGAGAGACAGATCTAATCGGCCTTGTGCTGTCTTTATTAAGACTTACTGTTTGGAAAATTAAGTCTCCCCTTTCAAAAATAAAGGTTTCTGCTTATTTTGAAATCTTTGAGTTATCACTTTGAGTAAATGAATGACTTATTTTACAATAACCTATGATCCTATTTTGTGATATCAAGTGTTTTAAACTTTTTATTTTTGACAATTTTTCAAAATCAAATTATAACTTCAGTCCTCCTCATTAATTATTTATATTAGTCTCCTGAAGTTCAAAAGATACATTATTTGGCTCCCATTTCTGTATAATAAACCATACAGAAAGTATTTTCTAACATGAAAAAGTGTTTAACCTTCTTTGGATTATATTTATAAAGATGTATCATACAGGTTCAGGGAAGTGTTTAGTTACCAATCAGATTAAATGCCGATAGACTCCCTTCACATATATAATAATCAATCTCTCAGAGGACAAGTGAGAAAAAAAAAGTAGATCCTAAAAGCAGCAAGATAAAAAGGAAAAAATATATAATGGAACTCTGAATACACTCAGGAGTAACTTCTCATGGAAAATCTTACAGGATGGAAGAAAGAGGGGTGATATATTCAAAGTGCTGAGGGAAAAAAGACTTTCAATGAAGAATAGCATACTCAGTAAATCAATTCTTCAGATATAAAGAAAAGAGAAAGAATGTACTAAACAAACAAAAGCTGAGTGAATTTATCAACACCAGTACTCTTTTAAAAGAAATACTAAAGGGAAATCTTCAATCTGAAAGAAAATGTGTAATAAGAAAACATCTGAAGGTATAAAATTCACTGATAAAAGTAAGTATGTGGGCAAATTCAGAATATCGTAATAGTCTGAATACATTGCGTGTTATAAAGCACTCATATTTTTAGCATGAAGACTACAAAACCAAACTATTTAAATAACTACCACAATTTTCATGAAGTAAGCAATATAAAATATGCTAAATGAGAAATTTAAAAAATCAGAATATGGAGGAGAGGAATGACGTTAAAGTGTAGAGTTTTTTTTTTCTTTTTTTTAACTTTTTATTCATTTGTTTCTTTTATTTGTGATCAAAGCTAAATTGTCTGGAGTGCAAAATAACCTGCTAAAATTATAACTTTTTTTTAAGATTCATGGAAACCACAAAGCAAAAACCTATAATGATACTCTAAAAATAAAAAGCAAGGAATTAAAATGTATTACCAAGAAAATCACTTAACCACAAAGCAGACTGTATAAAAGAAAAAAAGGAAGAAAAGGGTTACAAAACAAACAGAAAACACATAACAAAATGGTAGTACTAAGTCCTGACCTATCAATAATAACCTTGAATGTAAATGGCCTAAATGCTCCAATAAAAATGCAGGGTGGTTGGATGGATAAAAAAATCGTGACCCAATTACGTGCTGCACACAAGAAACTTACTATTCTTAAAAGACATGTATAGAATGAAAATGAAAGGAAGCAAAAATAATACTGCATGCAAGTAGAAGCATAAAGAGCAAGAGTAGTTGTATTTAAAGAAAATAGACTTTAAGTCAAAAATGGTAAAAAAAAAAAAAAAAAAAAAAAAAAAAGACAGAAGGCCATTATATAATGATAAATGGGTCAATACAGCAATTGTAAATATATGTGCACCCGACACCAGAATACCTAGATATATAAAACAAATGTTAATAGGTCTAAACTGAGAGATTCTCTTCAATACAACAATAGTAGGAGATTTTAGCATCCCACTTCTCAGAACAGACAGATCATCCAGACAGAAAATCTGCAAAGGAACATCAGAGTTAAACTACATTCTAGACCAAAAAGACCAATCAGACATTTACAAAACATTCCATCCAAAAGCTAAAGAATACACATTTTTTTCAGCAACACCTGGAACATTCTTCAGGATAAATAATATGTTAGGCCGCAAAACAAGTCTTAAAAAAATTTTAGAAATCAAAATTATACCAAGTAACATTTCTGACCACAACGAAATAAAACAGGAAATAAATAACAGGAAGAACTTTGGAAACTGGACAAGTACATGGAAGTTAAACCACATGTTTCTGAATAATGAATGAGTCAATACAATAGTTAAACATGAAATTTAAAAATTCCTTCACATAAATGAAAATGGAGGCATAATTTATCAAAACCTGTTGGATACAGCAAAAGCAGTTCTAAAATCAAGTTTTTAGCAATAAACACCTACATCAGAAAAATAGAAATATCTCAAGAGGCCTAAACGAGATACACCTTAAAGAGATAAAATATGAAAACAATCTAAACCTAAAATAAGTAGAAGGAAATAAATAATAAAGATATAAGCAGACGTAAAAACGAGCACAAATATGTAAGATCAATGAAACAATAAGCTGAGTATTTTTAAAGAATTTTTAAAGAGACAGACCTTTCACTACACTAATTTAAAAAAAAATCAGGAAAGACAAAAATTGAGGTGAAAGTAGAGACATTACAATGGACAACACAGAAATACAAGATTGTAGCTGTAATACATAATTACGAACAACTATAGCAAAAAATTGGAAGCCATAAAGGAAACAAATAAATTCCCTAACACATACAACTTACCAAAATTGCACGATGAAGAGATACAAAACTTGAACACACCATTAACAAGCAATGAAAGAAAAGCAGTAATAAGAAATCTCCCATCAACGAAATGTCCAGTATGTGATGGTTTCACTGGCTTCTACTAAACATTTAAAAACAAATGTTGGCCGGGTGCCGTGGCTCACTCTTTTAATTCCAGCACTTCGGGAGGCCAACTCCGGCAGATCACGAGGTCAGGAGATCGAGACCATCCTGGTTAACACGGTGAAAACCCGTCTCTACTAAAACTACAAAAAAAAAAAAAAAAAAGGAAAAAATTAGCCGGGCGTGGTGGCAGGTGCCTGTATTCCCAGCTACTGGGGAGCCTGAGGCAGGAGAATGGCGTGAACCAGGGAGGCGGAGCTTGTGGTGAGCCCATATCATGCCACTGCACTCCAGCCTGGGCGACAGAGCAAGACTCTGTCTCAAAAATAAATAAATAAATAAATAAATAAATAAATAAACAAACAAATAAATAAATAAAATAAATACCAATGCTACTTCACAGAAATTGAAGAGGAGGAAATACTTTGAAACTCATTTTATGAGGCCAGCATCACTCTGATATCAAAACTATACAAGAACAAAAAAAAGAGAAAAGTACAGGCCAATCTCTCTGAGAAGCATAGATGCAAAAATCCCCAAGAAAACACCAGCAAAGTGAATCAAACAACAAATGTAAAAGCACCATGATCAAGTGAGATTCATCTCAGGGATGCAAGGATGGTTCAATATATTGAAATTAATACATGTGATGCATCAAATTAACAGAATCAAAGATAAAAACCATATGATAGTTTGGGGAGATATTGAAAAAAAATCCATTAAAATTTAACACTCATTTATGATAAGAACACAACACAGTAGATACAGAAATAACATATCACAAGACAATAAAGGCCATATATTATAAACCACAAGTAATATCATATTGGATGTAAAAAGTTGAAAGCTTTCATTCTAACGTCTGAAACAAGACAAAGATGCACACTTACAGTACTTATATTCCACACAGTGCTGAAAATTAGGCAAGCAAGTCACATTAAAGGTATCCACATTGGAAAAGAAGGAGCCAAATTATCTGTTTTCAGAAAACATGATCACACATATAGAAAACCCTAAACACAAAATAAATAAAAAAAATTCCTTGTTCATGAACTGTAAGATTTAATGTAGTTAAAATATTCATATTATCCAAAGTGATCTAATGATTCAATGTAATTCCCATCAAAATACCAATGACATTTTTCAAAGAAATCGAAAAATAATCTTAAAATGTATATAGAAATGCCAAAGCTCTTAATAGTCAAAGCAATCTTAACTAAAGAGAACAAAGCTGGAGGCATCACACTACCTGACTTAAAAATATACTACATAGCTATAGCAATCAAAACAGTACAGTACTGGCATAAAAACAGACACATACATTAACAGAATAGAGAACCCATAAGTAAATTCTTACATTCATAGTTAGCTGATTTCTGACAACAGTACCAAGAAGACTACCTGAAGAAGAATAAAACTAGACCTCTATCATTGTATACAAAAAAAAAACGCTAAGTGGATTAAGGACTTAAATGAAGGACCCCAAACTATTAAATTACTAGAAGAAAACATAGGAAAAAATGCTACATGAAATTGGATTCAGCAAGGGAGTTTTGGATCCAACCTCAAAAGCACATGCAACAAAAGCAAAAACAGACAAGTGGGGTTAAACCAAACTAAACAACCTCTGCACAGTAAAGGAAATAATAATCAGTAGAGTGAAGAGACAAACCAGAGAATGGGAGAAACTATTTGCAAACTCTGCATCTGACAGGAGGTTAATATCCAAAATATATAAGTAACTCAAATTATTGAATAGCAAAAACACAAACAAACGATTTAAAAATGGGCAAATGAGTTTGGTGCAGTGGCTGCAAACTACAATTTCAGCACTTTGGAAAGTTGAAGCTAGAGGGTCACCTGAGCCTAGGCGTTCAAGACCAGTCTGGGCAAGATGGTGAGACTGTCATTTCTACAAAAAAAAAAAAAAAAAAAAAAAAAAAATTATCCAGGTGCAGCTGGGCACAGTGGCTCACGTCTGTAATCCCAGCACTTTGTGAGGCTGAGGCAGGGGGAACAATTGAGGTCAGCAGTTCAAGACCAGCCTGGCCAACATGGTGAAACCCCATCTGTACTAAAATACGAAATTTAGCCCGATGGAGCACACCTGTAATCCCAACTACTTGAGAGGCTGAGGCGCAAGAATCGCTTGAACCCAGGAGGGGCTGCAGTGAGCTGAGATTGTGCCATTGCACTCCAGCCTGAGTGACAGAACGAGACTCTGTCTCAAAAAAAAGAAGACAAAGAGGAAGGGGAAGAGGAAGGGGAAGAGAAAGGGGAAGAGGAAGAGGAGGAAGAGGAAGAGGAAGAAGAGGAAGAAAAGAAGAAGAGGAAGAAGAGGAAGAAGAAGAAGAAGGAGAAGAAAAGGATTATTATCTATAATTATTATTTATATTTAATAATTTTATACTATTTAATAATTATATAAATATATTTAATATTTATAAAATATTTAATAATTATAGAAATATAATTTTATATAATTATAATTGGGGCACCTGGCCCCAATTATACCAATATATTAAAATTGATTTGCAAAAATATTTTCCAAAAAATATGCTATTGAATACTAAATAATTTTAAAATGCTCCACAGTAAACATACATTTTCACAGATAATGAAATTGTAAAAATTGAAGAGACAGTATAATGTAAAAATAATATATAGGAATTTCATTTAGATTTATTGTAGAAGACACCAATATTATATTCATTGAAATAATAAGCTAGACATTAGGGTATATATTGCAGCTGTATTCAATTATAAATAATTTCCTATAGAAGTAATGAAAATCAGCCAAATAGCTTAAGTCCAGATGTAACATAGCTCTGAATTATGATTTAAGCCCCCCAATGCAACCTTTAATTTATTTTTTAAAAAGAATTATCTTATTGTTGAATTTTGTTTGAGGCTTACAATAAGAAATTTTGAATTGAGAAAATTTGGTGAAAGAGTATTGATTAATTTTTTAAAGATAATATATCTGGGCCGGGCGCCATGACTCACACCTGTAATCTCAGGCTTTGGGAGGCCGAGGCGGGCAGATCATCAGGTCAGGAGATCGAGACCATCCTGGCTAACACGGTGAAATCCCGTCTCTGCTAAAAATAAAAAAATAAATTAGCCAGGCGCAGTGGCAGGCGCCTGTAGTCCCAGATTCTCGGGAGGCCAAGGCAGCAGAATGGCGTGAACCTGGGAGGTGGAGCTTGCAGTGAGCCGAGATGGCGCCACTGCACTCCAAGTCTGGGCAATAAAGCAAGACTCTGTCTCAAATAATAATAATAATAATAATAATAATATATCTGTATATTTAATATATATGCTATTATAAACGTGTAATGTTTTAAAATGTAATATTTTAATAGTTACATATAATACATATATTTGTATATATGTTATATAATAACGCATTTACTTTATTAAAAGAAATTATGCTAGCCAGGTGAGGTGGCAGGCACCTGTAGTCCCAGCTACTCGGGAGGCTGAGACAGGAGAATGGCGTAAACCCGGGAGGCAGAGCTTGCAGTGAGCTGAGATCCGGCCACTGCACTCCAGCCTGGGCGACAGAGCGAGACTCCGTCTCAAAAAAAAAAAAAAAAAAAAAAAAAAAAATTATGCATATTTCGATAAAGCAATGCTCACTGACCATAATTCAATCAAATTAAATATAGCTATCATTATATAATAATATATAGATATAATAATTATCTAATAATTACATTATAATAAACTATATATCATACTTATATATTCTATTATTGTTATATAATATAATTAAATATAATTAATTAGTAGAAATGGGATTTTGCCATGTTGGCCAGGCTGGTCTCAAACTGCTGACTTCACGTAATCCACCCGCCTCAACCTCCCACAGTACTGGAATCACAGGCATGAGCCACCACACCCGGCCTAAATCATTTCTTCTTACTCATAGTCAATTTTCTTTATTATGACACACTTGCCTCCTCAATACCAATATCATTACATGTCTGTTGAATTATCAGTCGTTGCTCTTGACAAACATACAGGATTTAGGGTGTTTATATTCAGCTTCATTTTTTATGGTTTTATTGAAAACTTTAATATGTAGAGAAATAAAAGAACATGACTTTAGGAGATAAAACTGCTGACTCAATAGTCATTTAAATAAGTTTAAAGAAAGAAGACCAAAAGAAAATAACAGATAACAGATATTTTGAATACCACTTTTAATTATGATGTTGCTGTGGTTTTGTAAAAATTTCTCTTTCAAACACATCATATTTTAGCAAAAAATTGGAATTATTAATCAGGAAAAAGCTTGATTTGGGTTTTTGAGTTATAGGATACTACTTTTTTATTATGTGTTTTTCTACTCCTCTTATTCTTAGTAACTAATATAAAGTTTAGCAATTTCAGTTTTATTCATCAACTCCTTAAGTCCTCCCAAGCTTTGTTTAAAATTAATTTGTTAAAGAATATGGAGTACAATGTTAATTTATAATGTTGTAATGCTCTAATAAATTAGCAATTTTCCCGCCACTTTGAGTCCTTTATATGAAAGCCCTTGATTTCTGTTAAGTGTCATTAATTAGCATTTTAATGTCATTAAACTATTGTAAAATACTTTACATATTTTAGTGGAATATAAGTCATATTAAAATTTGTTCTTTAGAGAGCATTTGCAAAAATTTAAATATATGCAAAGATTTGTAAGTGCCTTTGCAGCATATTGTAGTACTTTTGCATTAATTGGGAAGATAATAGTTTCTACTAATTATTCCCATGTAGTAATGAGTGAAAATTACAAAAATAATGCTTATGTACAGAATAAAGGACAATATATTTTGCATGCTTCTATGAAAACAAAACAAGCAACAAAGAGTAAACAATAAATGCTCTCACAGATTTTGTTTTTCCAGTATCTCCTGGTCATGTATTTATAAAGATGAACACTGTTTAATTTGCTTGATAAAATCTAGTTTCCTTAATAAATCACTGGATAAAAAACAAATCACTGGAGTTGCTTTATGTATTGTATGGTCATTTGAAAGTCTCCCAGAAACAACTCAGTGTACTCCCAGGAAGTCCTCAGTGTTTTGAAATGCAATGTGCAAACTTACTTGAGATGTACCAGGCACCAGTGAGTTTAAATGAGTAAATTTAAAAAGGAAAACTGTAGACATGATTTGTTTGTGTGTGTGCATCCAAACAGTAAGTTATAAATTATCTAACAATTTGTATATGAAATACAGTAGAATCGATTATCACAAAGACAATGCACAGAAAAAATGTCTAAACACACACAGACATATATGTGTGCATACACACAACAATTAGGCTTCACAAGGAGAAAAAAACTAAAGGGTAATTAGGTAACCAAGATTCTGGTTCAAATCTGTCATTAGCTAATCTTTGACAATTTCCATGTTATTTAATATAAATCAAATCGCCTTATAGAAACATAATTTATTTATTTATTTATTTATTTATTTATTCATTCATTCATTTTATTTTATTTTTTGGAGAAGGAGTTTCGCTTTTGTTGCCCAGGCTGGAGTGCAGTGGCGTGATCTCGGCTCACCGCATCCTCTGCCTCCCGGGTTCAAGTGATTCTCCTTCCTCAGCCTCCTGAGTAGCTGTGATTACAGGCATGTGCCACCATGCCCAACTAATTTTGTTTGTATTTTTAGTAGAGATGGGGTTTCCCATGTTGGTCAGGCTGACTTTGAACTCCCGACCTCAGGTATTCCGCCAGCCTTGGCCTCCCAAAGTGCTGGGATTACAAGGGTGAGCCACTGTGCCCGGCCAGAAACAAAATTTCTTCAAGATTATTTAGGTACCCTTACGCATAATTTATGATTGCTTGGAACCACATCGTGAGAGGACTATGAAAAGCAGCAGTTAATTGATTCCTAGATATTTATTTATTTATTTATTTATTTTTAATCTCAATTACTATATGATTGATGGTTCCAAGTTGGAACTGTGTAAGACTAGTCACATATACAATTTTGAGATGAAAAACAAATGTTCTGTTTGGTATGGATTAAATTTGAGATATCCTTCATTTTTAATTAATATTAATCATTATAATTAAATTACTTAATATTTACATTGAATATAAAACTGGTTATTTGAGTCTGGAGCCCAGAAGAGACATTTTGATTTGCGTATATACATTTGAAAACTTTCTGTGCATATGTGATTTTTTAACCATAGGTAACCTAGGGACACTGCATAAATAGAGACAAATGCCACAAACTGAACTCCAGGACACTACCAAATTTTGAGCTAAGAAAGAGAGAGCTTAAGGAATTGACCAGTGAGATTAGAAGACCTGGAGAATGGTGTACTGAAACAAGTGAAGTAAAGATTTCAAAATTGACAAAGTGATTTAATAATGCAAATCTTGAAAAATTGTCATTAATTAAAAAATTTAAAATTGACTAATGCACATACCAAATGCAGACAGATGTCAATCATTAAGAAGCAGAAATGACATGGCACAGCATGAATAAACGCTGGAAGAATGAAAGAGGGGAAATAGAAGGAATTTTGAACCTCCTTTGGGGAGCAGATAAATGGTCCAGGAACCAGAGGAGTATACAAAGTCTAGAGACCAGATCATTTTTTAAAAAATTGTTTCTTAATATGTTTTATATGTGTAGGAATGTAGTTGAATTTGCCAGCAGAAAGATATTGTGGGAAAACAAGACTGTGTTCCTTTGTGAAAACATTAGAGTTATAACATAGTCAAAACCTATGTAAGTATGTAGAGTAGATTTTTGAGAAATTGTTGGACCTTTGTCTTTATATTTTATTAGTATGAGTACAGAACTTCCGTTGTTATTGAGACATTGGGAATTTTTTCAAATATTATTTCAAAAATGCTAAGAATAAATGAATAAAATATTTGACACTGATTTTAAAATTTGATTGGATCATTCATATAATATTATTTTGTACTAAATGTTGGAGTATTTTTCTAAAGTGAAACATATAATTTTCCACTGTCTTAATGCTAAGCAGCCATTAAGTATCAAATGAGTGAAATTGTGAATATTTCAAACCTAATTTAATGAATGGATCAAATAGTCCAAAAATTAGTATTGAAAGTTTTAATATTTAGTATGTATTATTTTCAAAAAGAAGGAAATTGCCCCAAAGTGGATAGGTAAATGCACACACTTCAGCTTTCCTTACATAATCAAATAAGAGTCTAAAATTAATATTTATTTGATAGCATAATAGTACATTTTAATTTGTATCTGAGAGACTGTTACTAAATGAGATAAACTGCAGAACAAATATTTAAATGATGAAAATGATTAAATGAAGCAACAGTTAAGTTTGTGGATGAATTTTACAAATTCTAAGTAATTATGATACATTCACTTGCTCAATTTTACTGTAACAAAAACATTTCTATGTGAATTTCAATGTAAATACTACTGCTTGGTTTCTATACTGAACATGGTCTTGAAAGTCATGCTGTGTGCATCTAAGAGTTATTAGATATATATTGTGTGTTGCACCAGAAAAAGAACAGGATACATATTTTCTACTAATTTTATTATAAAATAAATTTTAAAAATTTCTTCATTTACAACAAAGGCTAAAAGTTGTGGGAAGACAGTTACCTTCTCCAACAAGGATTTTAAGCAGTGATAGAGCCTGAGTTTTCCTGGTCAGTTGAAAGAAGAGAGAAGGCTTTTAATTGTATATTATTTTTGCTTTTCTTGTTAGTGAAACATGAATAAGTATGATTACATAAAACCGGTAATATCTTATTGCTCTAAGAATTAGTATTGATACTCATTTCCTGTTAATACTTGTTATATTAATTCTTATATGGATAAAATAGAGATACATTTGGAACATTTTTTAGCCTTTATTTTAAAGACTTGTTCTATTACCAGATACTTTGGGAGGACTTTCTTGCTTTAGAAAGCAGAAAGACAAATATTTTATGTTCCACACTAGGGATGAGGGGGCAGATCATGACCACTTCACTTCTTCTTCCACTCCTGGGATTATCAGGTATAAAATAGGTCATGCTGTTAGTTTTTAACTATCAATGGAATAGCAAATAAGTCAACATTTCTTCCACTTGGGTGATCTTCATCAGCAATTATCTTGCTTGGCTTTTTTTTTTTTTTCTTGCAACTTGTTTGGAGAATATTTTTTAACATTGATGACCATCTCATTTTGGGAGTCTAGTGAAGGATAGCCAGTGTTCAACTGGTGTTTTTTTGTGCCATGAGTTCTCTAAGAAGATGGCTTTTGTAACCATTAACCCATCAGTTACCCAGAAATATCCTTACAGTTTTAGATCTTTTGTTAAATTTAGAATGATTAATAAGTTGGCTCAATCTGAAATAAGCCTTACTGAAATGTGAAAACTCTGTCAGAGATATAGAAAAATTGAAAACAATTATTCTACTTTGGAGAAGCTGAACCTGCAAGTTCATTTCCCACGATGTTAAGACAAAACACTTATAGGTATGTGATTGTAGAAAGGATGAGTGGTGGACTCTTATGACATGTGTTTTAATTGCTCAAATTATTTTCTGACATAAACCAACTACCAGTCTTCTCCCTCAAAACATAATTAAAATTGAGAGTCAAGATATGCTGCCTCAGGAATGTAGTTCCAAATTAATTGGTTTACTTAGGATAGTAAAATTCCTCTTTCACATGTAACATTTGACAATTATCTGGTGGATGACTCTATTCCAGGAGCACTTGGCTCCGCTCTCCATAATGCATGTCTTTCCTCTCTGCAATTGTTGCCATTTTCCAGCCTGGGCACAATATTTTCTCTTTTATAAAATGACCTTGAATTTTAGCACATTACTTACACTCATTCTACGTTAAAGAAATGCTATGACGATATTCCAGGTAGACAGCCATGTGTTTGTATTTAACATAGAGGTAAAGTTACAAGAATAGATGTGGTGAGACAATTTATCAGTTTCAGCCATGGGTACTTAGTAGAAGCTCAATAAATGTGTAATATATTCTTATCATTATCATCATGATCACTATTAAACATTATAATAATTTCTGAGTGTGGAGGGAATTGACATCTTTATATTAGTTTCCATGTGACTTAGGGAATATTCTTTCATTACTTTAATTTTAATGTCACTGAGTAGATTTGTGTGTGTGTTTCTGTGTATACATCCTAGAGATATTTTAGTGCTTGTTAGCATTGTTAAAGTTATAAATTGGATTTCCTCACATATTTCTGGAATAAATATATTTTGTGTATGTAATAAAATTATTAATTTTTGAATATTACATTTTTTAAAGAAAGAAATGTTCTTACAAGTTTGAATCATTTTCCCATGGTTTAGCTCAGGCCATCCAACTTAGCAATCATGCCACATGAAATAATCATAATTTAGACTGCTAAATTTAAATATTTACATCTTCTTTTTTCATTATTCTATGTTCCTGTTGTATAGAGTCCACAAAGAGAAGTTAAGTGAGAGCATTCCTATTGGGCACACTTATCTTTTGTCTAGAGTACAGTGAGAGAGCTATTGTTTTTATAGCACTAAACACAGTTTTGGCTCTTTGTTAAGACGTATTTCCCTATTCTTACTTTACATATTATTTCAAATATCAAGGTGTGTTTCATTTTATTAAATATATTTTCAGTATACCTTCATCATATTTTTAGAATTATTGGATATTAATAGAAGGAATTTGAGACACAAATTATTACTTCTGTAAATTATAGTAACAGGTTTTTCTCTGGCAAAAAGCATTTTAGTGTAACTTGTCTAATCTGGATGCAATCTGCTAATAGTAGTAAAAGTTTAATGGCTAATACTTATTGAGACCTTTCTTTTAACCTTTCCCCACAGAGTGCTCATTCCATCAAAGACAACACTGACTTCAACCACCTATACAAGTGGACAATTTACATGGAAAACTTGTTTGAACTATATAAATGCTGACTTAGTACTCCATTACGCATAGGGCACCACATGTACTAGCTGATTTCCTTAGCCAACACATAAAACTAGTTACTGTTTTCTCTTTGAGCTCTAGGATTTTTTTTTAAATGCTGGCATTTTATATATATATATACACACACACATATATATAAAATATGTACATAATATATGTATATATTATGTGTACATAATATAATATAATATATTATATAATAATTATATGTACATAATATATGTAAATAATCCATAATGTATTATATATGTATGTAATATATAATATAGATTATATATGTACATATAATATATGCACATAATATATGTGTATATTATATGTACATAATATATGTATATACTATATTGCATATATTTATATTATATATGTCTATATATGTTTATGTGTATATACACACACATACACACTCACATTTATAATGTAAATTTTTCTACATAGGTGTGCTGGACCTGGCTGAAAATGACTTGCTAAAGTGTATTGTTAATGTTTCTTTCCCAACTTTATGTTCAGGGATGTTATGTTAGCAGGTTGGAATTGGTTATTGTCAAAATACATACACTAGGGTAATTGGCAACTGTCACAGACTATTGTTCCCAGCAGAGCATTGGTTTTAATCATTTTTCAACATACCATTTGTTCTATGTCTTCTACTTCCACCTAGTACTAGTTAGTAAGTTTCTTTTTATATATCTTTGCTATTTACTTAGAAATAAAACTATAATAACTATCTCTCAAATGCAATCTGCTTATTTAAAAGCGTTTTCCTCATACACATAGTTAGTATACTTTTTCGATCAAACCTATATTTACCTCAAATTAGATAGATGCGCATGGCTCTCTTGTCTTGTCCTAGTAATTTTTCTTGTAATGCCTTTTTTTAAAACCATCTCACAGTCTTAGAACAGTAGAAATATCCTATTTATATATTGTGTACATGTTGCTTTCTTAGCTACTCAATATTTCTAGCCTGAAAAATTATGTTTACATTATTTACTTTAAACTGTATTGCCCAAATATACATTTTTTTCAAGAAATAACATAAATATATTACTTGTAGATACTTTGGATCAGTTTCTGATTTCCATTTTCCTCATGATTATGTTTCTATTTTATGATCACCACATTTTTTATTCTCACTTATGTCATAGAAAAATTATTAAAGCTTGCATCAATTTAATTCATATGTCTATATGTCAATCCTTACTGTACTTTTTTTCCAAAGAGATGAAGGAAAGCTAGTATATAATAGATTCTCAAAAATATATACCTGCGGGTAGTGTCATGCTTTAGAATGAATAGCACAAGATTATTCTTAAATACTTTAGTGGGAATTATCATTAATATAACCATTATCTCCAATTTCATCATTGTATCCTCTTAGCTGTTGGCTTTCTCATCAGAATCAATTGTGAAAAAGTACTTCCAGGAATGCAATTTGATAAAATTAACATTGGCTGAAGCATAGATATCATTAATATCTTCTAAGCAATATATTTTTTGAAAAGTTATGAGAGAATTTTTAACCCACAAGGTTTCAATATGTTGAAATGCTTAAAAATTGTTGAAATGCTTAAAAAATAATTATTTAAATTAATTTAATCCAGTTAATTAAAATAAATATTAACATTGAGTGCTGTAACATACTAATTATTGAAAGCATAATTAATACATATAAATCAATTACATCAGTGCTATAATTTTATGTGATCTGTAAAATTGTGGCTAGTTATGTTTATTCACTACTACGTGATATAAATTATTTGCAATTTGAATATCAGATTTCAAAAATATATTTCATAGCCAAATGTCAATTTAAGCCAGAAAAGTACAGTTAAAATAAAAGTTTCATCTGAAAAGATATCTTACAGTTTAATGTTAGGATGTTACTTAGTATTTAAAATGACTAAACAATATAGAATATGACCATTTAGAATAAATAAAAATATGACCATTTAGAATATGACCATTTAGAATAAATAAATAAAACTAAGCACAGCTACTTGTGTTAATTATGAAGCACTTAGATCAGTTGTCATTTGTTTCATAAAGCAATTCTCAGAACAGGCGATTGTTGAATCATCAAAATAACTGAATGAAAAAATTTTAGTGTAATGACAGCAATAAAATATTCTACATATTCATATTTTACAAAGAGAAAGTTAAATTTTTTTTTAATATCTAATCAGTAAAATAAGAATCATAAGAAAAATTTAAACCATTTCTAGCTTATTGAAATGTACTGCATAAATTCGTATTTTTGTCATAAAAACTGATTTCCTTAAAATTTTATATATTTTATTAAAGGCAGTTTAGAAAAAAAAAAATGTTACATTGATGATATATGACACATATTAATTTTTGCCAAAACCAAATATCTCCAGTGATAAATATTTTGAAAACACATAATCTAAATAATAGATACCTCTCTCTCTCCACACACACATATATATATATGTATATGTATATATGTGTGTGTGTGTGGTTTTTTTTTTTGAGGCGGAATCTCACTTTTGTCACCCAGGTTGGGTTGCAGTGATGTGATCTCGGCTTACTGCAACCTCTGCCTCCCAGGTTCAAGTGATTCTCCTGCCTCACCCCGCGGAGTAACTGATATTGCAGGCGCCGGCCACCATGTCTGGCTAATTTTTGTATTTTTAGTAGAGACAGGGTTTGTTGTCTGCTGAGGCAGGTTTTTGTTGGCCAGGCTGGTCTCGCATTCTCGACCTCAGGTGATCCACCCGCCTCAGCCTCTCAAGGTGCTGGGATTACAAGTGTGAGCCACAGCTCCCAGTCAGATGTATATATTTTTTTATTTTTAAAAAACATTGCTTGGAAAGTGTGCCTTCTGGGTTTAAAATAATGCCTTTTGTTAGATCAGCAAGTTTTCACAAGTATTTTCTCAAATCCTGTCTTGTCTTCATTCTCTCTATTCTTTTGTTTAATGAGACCCCAATAACAAATATTTTAGAGGTTTCTATTTTAATCTCCAATGTCTTGCTCTGGACAGAGTTAAACAGCCAAGGAAAACTTTATTCAAGAATATTGCAATAGGAGAGTCAAAACCATTACAACAGAGAAGTAAAATTGAACTCAACTCCACTGAAATAAAATGCAGGAGGATTCTTAAATGCTAGGCTGAGCTAATGAAAGAAGTTAGAGGGGATACTGATCACTGATTAGGCCATTTGTTTTTTCTAACTGATGTTTATTGCAGTTAGGCTCCTATGCCATCACTGAGTCTGGGAGACAGGGACTCTGTCATTCTTGATGGCTACATTTCATAGGGAGAGCTCCCAGGTATTTGAGAAAGATATTTGTGGGTTGTACAATTAACGAGAGTTGGGAGAAATTTTCCATCTCAAAAGAAAGAGAAAAGAACATGCAATTACACATTTCCTCATGCAGACGCTCTAAGCAATGGGATGTCAGGCATCTACAGTCAGGAAGAAATCTAAAGAACTGAAACGACTCAGTAACAGAAAAACAAATAATTAAAAAATGGACAAGTGATCTAGGTAAACATTTCTCAAAGAAGATACACAAATTGCCAACGGGTATATGAAAAAATCCTCAACGTAATTAATCATCAGGGAAATGCAAATCAAAACTAAAATGAGATATCACTTTACCCCAGTTAGGATGGCTATATCAACAAGACAAAAAGACATCAAATGCTGGTGAGGATGTGGAAAAGAGAAACTCTTACATGCTGTTGGTAGGAATGTAAATTAGCACAACAATTACAGAAAACAATATAAAAGTTTCTCAAAAAATTAAAAAGAGAACTACTATATGATTCAGCAATCTCACTACTGAGTATATATGCAAAGGAAATGAATCAGTATGTTGAAGAGATACCTGCCCTCCCATATTGACTGCAGAATAACTTATAATAGTCAAGATAAGGAATTAATTTAACTGTCCATCAATGGATGAATGGATAAAGAAAATTTGGTATATATACACAATGGAATACTCTTCATCCATAAGAAAGAATGAAATTCTGTCATTTCCAGCAACATGGATGAGGCTGGAGGACATTATGTTAAGTAAAGAAAGCCAGGCACAGAAAGATAAACACTACATCTCACTCACCATTAAATAGAAGGAATAAGTCGTAGTGTTTCAAGGCACAGTAGGGTCACTATAGTTAACAATAATACATTTTTGTATTTTGTGCATTTCAAAATGTTGTATTTGTGCGTTTCAAAATAGCTAGAAGAGAGGATTTTGAATGTTCTCACCACAAATAAATTATATATGTTTACGATGACATGCTAATTACCCTAATTTAACATTGTATACATGTATCAAAACATCATGCTGTACCTTATATGTACATTATTATGTATCAATTAAAAATAAAATAAGAAAACCTTAAATAAGTAAAATAAGGGGATCATTAACACCATTTTAGTCAATCTATTTTCATTAATATTTTCTGTGACACTCCTATGTCATTCTATAGTGATTTCTTATAAATTATTTAGCTGTGTCTTCCATTTTACTTGTTCTCTTTTTAGTTGTGTGCAACCTGCTGATTTATCTATTCACTAAATGTGTAATATCAAAAATTCCATAATCTTATCACTGATAGAAGCACCATTGGGAGCTCCAATTTATGTATTCATGATTATTTCAGAGATGTTTCTTTTGCTTTACTTTTTAAAATTTAAATGTTTTAATACTAGCTACTCCGTATGTTCTACTTGAAAATTGCTATATCTATAGTCTTTTAAAAAAATAAATATTTTAAGACTCACTACTTTATGGTCTATATCTCCAGTCTGCAGCCTTTAATATTGAACTTTATATAATGTTCCAACTGATTCTCTCATGGTGGTTTATTACAACATCTGCTTGGCAATCTTTGATTGAAATCTCATGTATTAATCTTAACCTAGGGAATCCTTTAGTTTCTTAAGTAGTGGTATCTTACCTGAGAGGAGACATGATATTAATTCTTCCTAGAGCCAAACTGTACTGTCAGTCAGCTCAATCCAACCACAAGGTCCCATCTTCATGCTGGAGTATCAGTCCCTCTTCTTCCACCTCATTACTGGCTTTAGATTCAATATTATTTGCTGATAAATAGGATACATTCTAAGGGCAACTGTTTCTCTTCTTTCTGCTGATTGGTTTACCATTCTGAGGTATGATCCAAACTCGATTTTTTTTTTTAACTTGCTTGCTTTGAAATGAGGAACTGGTTCTTAGAACCCTTTCCTGCTTTTACCTTGGTGATTTTCTACTGCTGAATTGCTTTAAATATCAAGAGTATACTAAAATTTTCCAAATTATATTTTCTGTTTGAAATCCAAAATTCCCTGAATTTCAGCCTGGATCTGTGATTGGCTATTTAACATCTCCATCTGGCTGTACAATAGACATCTCAAAGTTAACTTCTCAAAAATTATATCCTTACCAAGTCCAGGTATTCACAATCTACTCATCCAACACTTTTTTTCTACCTGATTAAAGGTGTACGGTGGAACAATAGCAATGCAGGGGTTTGGAGTTACCAAATCTTAAGTAGTCAAAAATCTGTATATAATTTTTACTCCCCCACCAACTTGACTACTAATAGACTATTACTGACCAGAAACTTTACTGATAACATAAACTTTCGATTAACATGTTTTGTATATGTATTTTATACTGTGTGCTCACAATAAGCTAGAGAAAAGTAAGCTAGAGAAAAGAAGCTGGTACTAAGAAAATCCAGGCCTTGAACAACCAAATGGCTGGCAGCTGCTGTTTATAATAAAGAAAATACATTATCTATTCACTAAGTGGAAGTGGATTATTATAAACATCTTCAACCTCTTTGTCTTCATGCTGAGTAGGCTAAGGAGGAGAGCAAAGAGGAGGGGTTGTTCTTGGTGTCTCAGGGATGACAGAGGTAGAAGTGGAAGAGACTTAGAGGAGGCAGCAGAAACAAGTGCACTTGGTGTAACCTAACAAAAAACACATCATAATTTCTGACTTTCTCGCACTTTCATTTCTCCAAAAATGTTGTTATATGATACCAACTCTTATTTCACCATTTGCTTTTGTTTCAATGACCATATCATAGAAAGGTCTATGTCATAAAAGGAGTCAAAATTCATCTTGAAAAATCAGACTCTCTCCACCAGATTGTCTCATGGCAATTTATTTCTGGCACTGCTTCTATGTCTTTTTCCTCATTGCCTGACACTAGTTTGAAAGTGCTCATCTCCATCAAATCATGTGTTAATTCTTCTGGTGTGATATCTATTAGCTCTTGATTTTCTCCAAGATCTGTATCTTGAAACTCACTCTCTCTCTCATCTTTTTGCCATATCCATCATTACTTTCGTGATTTCTTTGATCGACTCTGTCATAAATCCTGTGAAGTCATGAACAAAATCTGGACATAGTTTTCTGCAGCAGGAATTTACTGTTTGGGGTTGACGGCTTCCATGACTTTTTCCATCACAGCCATGGTATCTTCAATGATGTAATTCTTTCATATTTTTACAATGTTTTCTCTGTTAGCGTTCTCTTCCAGAGTGTTGACAATCCTTTTCAAAGAGTACTGTGTATAATGACCTTTAAAGGTGCTTATGATCCACTGATCTAGAGGCTGAAATAGAGATGTGTTTGGGGGCAGTAGGCCACTTTGATCTGTTTGTTTTTAAGTTCATGGAGTTCTGGGTGGCCAGAGGTATTGTCCATTCAAAAGAAATTAAAAAGGCAGCCCCCCCCACTGTCAAAGTACATTCTGACTTTGGGGACAAAGCATCAATGGGAACCATTCAGAAAAAGTGTTCTTGTTGTCCAGGTATTGTAGTACAGTCAAATGGTTGTCAGCTGGTGTTTATCTTTTTCCTTTAAGGAAAAAGGGGTTAGTAGCTTTATAGACAAGGGCAGTCCTGATAATAAATTTTACTGCATTTGCACAGAACAGTAGAGATAGCCCATTCCTTCCTTCCTTAAGTCTCAGTACTTGCTTCTCTTCCTTACTAATAAATGTTATTTTTGGTATTTTTTTTTTAATCCAGAATAAGGTACTTTGGTCTGCATTAATAATCTATTTAGGTAAATACCTTTTCTCATAACGATTTTCTTAATGACTTCTAGGAACTCTGCTGCCTCTTGGTTGATGGAAGCTGGCTTTTCACTTGCCTTGACATTTTTTTTTTTAAACTGTTGAAAAGTCAGTTGTCAATTTATTATGGTTTTGGTGTTGTTAACAGAATCTCTCATTTCTTAATATTTTAAGTTTTTCTATTTTTTTTTCTTTTTTGCACTTTTACTGTGATGCTTCTTGGTATAGATTTATTTATTTATTTATTTTATTATTATTATACTTTAAGTTCTAGGGTACATGTGCACAATGTGCAGGTTTGTTCCATATGTATACATGCGCCATGTTGGTGTGCTGCACCCATTCACTCATCATTTACATTAGGTATACCTCCTAATACTATCCCTCCTCCCTCCCCTCTACCCCCTCCCCACAACAAGCCCCAGTGTGTGATGTTCCCCTTCCTGCGTCCAAGTGATCTCATTGTTCAATTCTCACCTATGAATGAGAACATGCAGTGTTTGGTTTTCTGTTCTTGTGATAGTTTGCTGAGAATGATGGTTTCCAGCTTCATCCATGTCCATACAAAGGACAAGAACTCATCCTTTTTTATTGCTGTATAGTATTCCATGGTATATATGTACCACATTTTCTTAGAGCCATCTGATCTTTGACAAACCTGGCAAAAACAAGAAATGGGGAAAGGATTCCCTATTTAATAAATGGTGCTGGGAAAACTGGCTAGCCATAAGTAGAGAGCTGAAACTGGATCCTTTCCTTACTCCTTATACAAAAATTAATTCAAGATGAATTAGAGACTTAAATGTTAGACCTAAAACCATAAAAATCCTAGAAGAAAACCTAGGTAATACCATTCAGGACATAGGCATGGGCAAGGACTTCATGTCTAAAACACCAAAAGCAATGGCAACAACAAAAGCGAGAATTGACAAATGAGATCTAAGTAAACAAAAGAGCTTCTGCACAGCAAAAGAAACTACCATCAGAGTGAACAGGCAACCTACAGAATGGGAGAAAATTTTTGCAATCTACTCATCCGACAAAGGACTAATATCCAGAACCTACAAAAAACACAAACAAATTTACAAGCAAAAAACAAGGAACCCCATCAAAAAGTGGGCAAAGGATATGAACAGACACTTCTCAAAAGAAGACATTCATACAGCCAACAGACACATGAAAAAATGCTCATCATCACTGGTCATCAGAGAAATGCAAATCAAAAGCACAATGAGATACCATCTCACACCAGTTAGAATGGCAATCATTAAAAAAATCAGTAAACAACAGGTGCTGGAGAGGATGTGGAGAAATAGAAACACTTTTATACTGTTGGTGGGACTGTAAACTAGTTCAACCATTGTGGAAGACAGTGTGGTGATTCCTCAAGGATCTAGAACTAGAAATATCATTTGACCCAGCCATCCTATTACTGAGTATAAACCCAAAGGATTATAAATCATGCTGCTATAAAGACACATGCACACGTATGTTTATTGCAGCACTACTCACAATAGCAAAGACTTGGAATCAACTCAAATGTCCATCAGTGACAGCCTTCACATTTTTTAAGCCAAACCTATTTCTAAAATTATCAAACCACCCTTTGCTGACATTAAATTCTCCAGCTTAAATCTTTTGCCTTCCTTTCACTTTAAGTTGTCATATAATGACCTCACTTTTTCTAGAATTAGATTAGTATCAATAGGTATGCCTGTCATACAGCAATCCTACACCCACATAAAATCGGCATTTTTAATACAAGATAAAGTACTTTGCATGAAATGCAAGGTTTTTGTGTCTTCTGGTGTAGCTGCAGCAACAGCTTCACAAATTTCTTTTTCTCTTACAATGGTCCTTATGCTGGATTAATTTATCTTTTAAAGTCAGACAACCACAGCTGCAGACCTAAATTTACAGTACATATCGAGCAATTTAACTTTTTCTTATAATGTCCTGACTTTGCTCTGCTTTTGGGGAGCACTTGTAGCATCACTAGTGGCACTTCCCATGGGCTCCATGGTGTAATTCAAGGTCTGCAGTATTGCATGAGACACGATAGAATATGTGAGAACTATGAGAGATCACTTTTTACTGCAATACTCAGTTTACCAGAGAGACAAACTGCTCACATGGAGATGATTAGCATCACATGGCTTTTGTAAGCAGACACACAAAACACTTGAACTCACCAAAATAGCAGCAGGAGGTGGCTAGGAAATTATTGCAGTTATACAGCATGTAACACATTTAATTTTATCTGCTTATGGTTTAATAGTGCATCCTTATGCTTCCTTATATTCTTCTTAACTGCAAATGGTGCCTTGTACAGAAAATGTTTGTGTGTTGAAGTTTCGATAAATTTTAACTTTTTGTCTTAGATTTCTGCATACTTAAATATATAAAATGATAAATTAGACTAGTATTTACATATTTTTATACATTCATGACATACCTAACATTTCTTAATTTTCTTGATAAGTGTGGCTGCATAGTTAATCTGTGAGATTTTTCAAGTTGCTGCAAATCTCCCAAATTGTTTCCAATATATTTATTGAAAAAATCTCTGTATAAGTCAACCAGCACAATACAAATGTCATTATTCAGGAATCAGCTATAAACATATCGGTATTATCTATTCTTAAGAAAGCAGTCACGGGAATCTTTGAAGTAAATGTCAGGTCACATTACTCCTTTACACAATACACAATTTTGGTTGCTCATAAAGACCTACCTGATCTGTCATGTAACCCCTTTTGATTTCATCCATTACTACTTTAGCCACACTGAACTTAATGCATTGCAATCAACCATGCATTAATCTCAGGCATTTTCACTAACCACTTCAGATCATCACAAAATTTGCTCCCCATTTTCCTTCAGGCTTAAGATAAAAAAAAAAAAAATCATTAGATAGTAAAACCTTGCCTTACCCCTGAATTAAAAGAGAATGCTTCATGCATGTTCACGCACAGGAACATGCACACACAGAAACACAAAATGGCATAATTGAATCTCTGACTTTGCTATTCCTTTTTCTATAGTGCTTAACACTGCTTCACATGCTATATATTTAATTTTTAACTTTTTAGTTTGTGTTTTTAGTTCACTAAGATTTAAGGTACACAAGGGTAGGAACTTTCTTCTCTAATTTTTTTCTTCAGTTTTTCCTTCTTGAAATACAAGTGCTCAACGAATGCATTAATAAATTACATGCAATAAACAGAACTAAACTATATGTCATTATTGGATAAAAATTCATGTATTTAAATTAAGAGAAATATCAGAAAGAAAAATTCCAAGTTTAGATAGCGGTTACCTCTGGAGAGTCATCTGTGTTGGGGTAGAAGGTAAATTCTGCTAGCTTTTAAATTTCTTAATTAAAAATAAATTACTCTATGAAAATTAAAATTAAAATGTGTAAATTATATATGCCCACTTAAACTTGTTTTTAAAAAAGACAAAAGATGAAATAAAAATTAAATATAATCATATTATCTGTAGATAACTGTTGTCAACTTATTTTCTGTCCATTCTTTTTGTATTAGCAGCTTTTCTCTCTTCCTATGTATATTCATATATTTCCATAGCTGCTATCATAAGTAGGCTTTTTAATGACTTCATATTATTAAATAATGTATATGTACTATTATAAGTTTAAATAACTTGTTTTACAAAAATATTTACTTAGGTGACTGCTTCTTTTTAGTGTACATTTCTCAAAGAGACATTTTTAATACCAAGGAAATACCTATTTTTAAAATTTGTAATCTAAGAATTTGTTTTCCCACCAGCAGTCTTGCTTCAGCAGATCTTTCTCAATATATAATCATTTCACAATTTTCAATATTACTTCCAAAAATCCACATTTTGTTATAGTTCAATATATAAGTAATTTAATATTCGTTTAAATGCCATTATTTGTCTATTTACTGTTTACATTTATTTTTGGTGATATAATTTGATTTCCTGTTTTCACATTGTTTGGAAATGAGATTTTCATATAGATTAACGCTGTTTTCCTCTCTTTATAAAAAGTATAACACGTATCATAATGTCTAGCTTTACTTTAAAATTAGAGATTTTGGACAATTTTTCTAACTGTAAATTCATTATCAGATGTGGAGAAAATGCTAATAAGCTATTAAATATTGATAGTGTTTAAAATTACCGGACCATGTATTTATAAAAGCCATGTTTAATAACAATAAGTTCTATTTATACTATTCAACTGAAGAAGATGCCCTTTAGCTTTTACTTGTAATTACAACTTATTGTAGTTTGGAAATAATTTACCTTTTGCAACAAATTACTATTCTCAACATGTTTTTCCCAAATTTTAAGCCTTTCTTTACCACTTATGTAGTATGACTTAACTTACTCTTTTAAAATTTCCTTGAGAGAAATTTAAAGTTTTAACTTTCACCTTGAACCTGTTTGATAAAAAAGCATAGTACATCATTACCACATGAATTAAAAAAGAATAGAATAAAAAACAAAAGTGGTATGATGTCATTAGCAAAGTGTCTGATGAGACATTTTAACTACTTCACATTTCTACTTAGCACAAGCAAGAAGAAACCGGTTCCAAGGGGCTACCACATTTGTCGTTTTTATTGCAAGCTTTGAATTAGTGTTTCTTTTCCTAGCAAGTCAACTCTAAGAAAAAGACATTTCATAAGTACAACAATTGTAGGTGATATTCTACATAATCAAGATAATGATAACTTTTTACAAAATTAAGTTAAAATGCAGAATATATTTGCAATTACCATTTATATAGAAGGCTAAAATAGTAAAAATTCAGAAAATTAATGTGCTCTTTGATTGATATTATTTTCTTTGAGAAAGCCAGAAATGATTCTATTCTAAGAAATAAGCAACAATAATAATAAAAGATGTAATTTATATATTGTATTTCTTCTTAGCCAAATCACACTTTTACTTCAGAGAGCACAATTCTTACTTTGATATTCATAATCTTCTTTGTCCAGAACAGGACTTCATTTTAAACCATTATTTCAATAGAGGTCAAAATATATAGTCATTTTTCTCCACAGGATGTTTTCATTTAAGTACTTAAGCTGCAAAATGGCAAATAACTAAGTCAGGTACAAAGAATGTGTAGCATAATAAATGCAATCTTACAATAACTGTGAACAGACACCAACAAACATCTATATCCAAGCCTAAAAGTTATTACAATATTGAGGTCAGCACTAATGTGATTCTCCCATATGGTCAAATTTTATTTACTAAATAATACTGTCATGAAATCCAACAAAGAAACCATAAAGGATCCTTCAAAAGATGATATTTTTCCAAATAATTTTCCTCTGATTCTTTCCTCTATCCTTTTTAAGTTGTTTGACTTTGGCGATATTTTCTTGACTTCTATTTCTCCTTTTGCTGTTTTCCCTGCTCCACAGTCATCCTCATCAGTTTCCAGGACATAAAGCACTTGCTAGGAACAGTGAAACGAGAGCTGAAACAACTGTTGTGAGGAAGCTATCTGAAGTCTTTACAGCCCATTCCACTATATATTCAGCCGGAGCCTTTATATCAAACATCTTTGAATGGGTTTTAGAACAATATGCTTGAGTAGTGATCCCTAAGTTTGTTCTAGGATGGTTCGTGAGCTAATCACAATTTCATGATGCTTGGTTGTTTGTTTTCTTTAGTTCTACTGTATGTTCTTAAGTAAAGATTTAAATCCTAATGGGGCCACAGGCCCCAAGGACTACGTTTACCTCTTACCCTCAGCTTTGGCAAGTGTGGGTCCCTGGTCTCACAGCTGGGCGGGGATCACAGAGCATAGAGTCCCTGAATCAGGGCAGTGACTGCCTCAGCTGGGCACCCAGGCAAAATCTTGGCAGCAACTGCAACCTGCTTTTCCTACCTCTGGCCTGGGCCAGCAGCTCAGACTCGTAATTAACACATTTTAGTAAAAGTATGTTATGACATTTTGACATTTGGTAAGATCATATCAATACACACCCTCTTTATATTTTGTCAATTTATTTTTATTATAAAAACAATATAATAGAATGTTTAGGTTGTACAGAGTTGGATATGTTCATTTTTCAATTGATTCCACATTGGCATCATTTCTAATAAAAAATACTTTAAAAACTATTGTTTCCTTATTTTTATTTTGTTACTTGTATTTATGATTAGATGATTGCTTTTACATTTTATTCCATACATTTTTTTCCTCAAATGTTAGCCAATTGTCCCAACAATGTTTTAAGGAAAAAGTATCTCTTTCTTACTGATTTTAGATACTGCATGTATTGTGTATTAAATAAAATACATGTCTGCTTATGATCCTTCTCACCATTACTTTTTTCAGAACACTAAGTTCCAAATAAAATAATCCAATAAAATTCTAGTACTTTCAGAAATTCAGTACTTAAAATGCCTCTTAGACAATAGTCAGCATGCATGAAATGGTTTTCACAAAATCTCTTCACAAAGTTTATCCTCACATGGTGTACTTAAAAAAAAAACAAATTAATGTCATTTAATTTTCCAAAGTAATTTCATATCTCATTTACATATTGATTATAAATCAGACCCAACTTTTATAACTGAGTAACACCTTCAATATTACTGAAACTTAAACATTCATTAAAGATCCTACACTTTTACTGTCTTTTGAGAACTACAAGGACCACAAGGTAAAATAATACTGTTTTGCATGTTCTATTGAAGAAAAAACAATATCAATTGCTTTTTATACTTTGGCACTTTTAGTAAACACCAGGTGTGACTCACTGTACAAGAGTACCTAAAGCCAGGCGGAGAACATTTTATGTTGTGATTAAAAGTTCTCTAAATGCATTTCCTGTAAAACCAATTCCTCAAAGCTATACCTATAACTTCAACCAGATGCTAATTCTTTGAACTGTAATTAACAGTGTGACACTTATGAAGTAATTTTTAGAATGATTATAGTCACTATACTTTTATTCTCCATAAGTGTTAAGTGCTGTAATCATCACCTGTTCACGGCAAGTCTTATTGCACCACAGGCTATTAACAACGAATGGCTCCATTTAACCAAAGCTTCATTCCTAATGAATTATCAGTAACTGAGTTTTTATGTCCAAGAAACGAACTGTCAAATGCTGCTTCTCTTCTATGATGTGAACTCACTCTCATATATGAAATGTGTTTTTAAAAAATCTAATTATTTTGGTCAGTGTGACTCTTCAAAAGTATTTTAGATTTGTACAAATAGTCTTTTTAAAATTACACAAATAAGCTTGGAAATGTGTGTAATTCTCCCTAAAAAAATAAACTGATAGATTGTAAACCTTTTCATTCTTTAACATAAGGTAAAATTCATTTGGAAGAGATGGTGTATGAAGTTTGACCAGTGTATGCATTTATATAAACGTATGAATAAACCCTACTTCTGAAAAGACCCAAACACTAGGTAGGGTAGTTTTTGCTTTTTCCCCTTTTTACCAAATGTAAAATAGACTCCACAAGACTGAATAATTTGTCCAGTCACATGTCTCATAATCAGCAAGAACTCAGGTTATCCAAGTAGAAATATACCAAAGCTTTCAAAGAGGTGATGGAAACTTTCTGTAGGACAATTTTTCTTTCTTGATTAGCTTGATCACGTGATCCACCAGAGCACTGTGCTGACTTCATATTCTTTATTTCTCATAACAGAGGATCAGGGCATGCAGCAGTGTGCAAAGAATAGCCCAGTAGCTCCATGATGGCATTGGTGAAGGCACCTGGCTGTGCTGAAACTCTGAATTGCCACATGTTAAAGCTGAAAGTGATGCCAAAGGAGAAGCCACTTCTGATTGTTCAACTCTGCATTCCAACACCAAGAACAATAGGTGCTCCAAGAACAAACAGTAGGTGCTCAATAAGTGTTCATGGAATGGCTGGGTAATTTATTTGTTTTTCTATGCCTTATTTTCTAATTTTATGGTGGTAATAATAGTACTAAATGTCTCCTAAGATTGTTATAAATGGTATCTGAGGTGATATTTTAGAGCATTTAGCACATTATAATCAGCAATGAGTTTTGATGATTCTTTAATTCAGAAAATGTTGATTATGATCCTTAATTTATAATGTAATTGGAGAAAGATTCAAATAGTTCATTGAATGTCAAGGTCACTTAAAGTTGAGAAACCATTTTCTCTTTAATCAATGCAAACTACATTTATTGTTGCTCTTTTATTTTGCTCTTATCAATACAAAACCATGTTTACTTTGGGGATGCTATCTTCAGTGATCTCATAACACTCAAGAAAGAGAGGTACACCAAGGGCTGCAGAGCCCCAGACTGAAGAAGTCCTAAGATAATTTACTAGGTTGTCTCAGACAAGATCTAGTATTAGAGGCCATAGCACTCACCTGGTAGTACTACTACCTTAGATGTAAGGAGCCCAGCAAACTGCAAGGGCACACATACCATAGATAGGGGAAAATAAAGCCATCTTTTTTTTTTTTTTTCCTTTTCCTTTTCTGATTTTTTTTTTTTAATTTTTCAATTATAAATGAGAAAAATTTGAGTCCAAGGCCAGAGAAGGCAGGTCTAAGTAGCAGAGGAGGGAGAACATCAGAGCCCCTGCCCTGGGAAACCAAAAGAGTGGCTAGTTGTTTTTGAAGTCGATCACTCAAGTCACCCAAAGTGGGTATCCAGGACCACATTTCTGAGATAATCACGCTTCCTCATCCTCCTCCCCTGGTAGTGCGTAGTTTGGATAAGACTTTAGAATGTCTGGAAGTCCTGCTTCCATAAAGCCAGGCATCGGTGATGAGGAACATCCCCCAACCCCCTGGACACTTTCTATCCTGGAAAAGTGAAGAGCTTGAATTTAGGCAAGAGAAGAAAAACTTACTATGATATAATTAATAACTGGAAGAATTGCTGCTATTTACAAATACAGTTTAATTTTTCATGTTTATCTCAAGTGGAGTAATCTTATTAACTATATATATTTAGTCTAAACATTTACTTGTAGGTAGTTTTTAGATATTTGATTCAGGCATGTATATCTTTTCTGAATAAAGATAGATATACGGTTTCCTTTTCAATTCTTAGATTTTAGTTAATTAACTTTGTTATTGTACTTGGCTAGACTCTCCAGTACAATGCCTAATCAAATTTGGGAAAGTGAATATCCTTGAATTGTTCCTTAGATAAGAATTGTTCCTAAGTTAAAATACTCATCCAGGGGGGTGAAAACAACATTCAGTATTTTAATATTCAATATTAACAATTAATATTAAATTAAAATTATTTTTTGCTTTTAATGTATTTGATTTATTTTAATATTTTTATATTTAATCATCATTTTCAGTGCTTACATGGGTTATTATATTTGAATCTATCCATTTTCTTACCTCGAATTCTATTTTTTCAGAAGAATTAGACAATGATAATAATAATACATATTGTTTTTATTATCTAAATGACCTGGTGTCTTTTACCTAGTTTTAGTGTCTACAGAACAGAATCATCAGATCAGGAGGGAAGTTGGAGCCTGGCAGGACCAGGTGAACACAGGCCAAAACCAACAAGTGGCACCAACAGCAACCTCTAATTGCCCTGGCTGCTCATCAACACAAGACATTTCCACCAGGTCTATGATAGTTTACAAATGCCATGGCCACGTACGGAAGTTACTACCCATTTCCATGGCAACAACTGGAAATTCGTGCCCATTTTCTAGCGATTGATGAATAGCCTTCCCCTTTATTTGTATGCTATTAAAGTGGGTATAAATACAACTGTCAACCGCCCATCGGCTGTTCTAGCCACTTTGCTTATGGGCTACCCTTGCTCTTCAAGGAGCCGTCACAAAGCTGTTAACACTGCTACCACCTTAATAAAGCTGCTTGAAGTCTTCCATCACTGGCTTAATCTTGAATCATTTCCTGGGTGACATCAAGAAACTGCCTTACATCAAAAGGACTAAAGATTAACCAGAGACTGTTCTATTTCTCTGCAGATTACCTTATAGATTTTGATAGATTTTGTAACCTCTTTTACTATTTTTTCATAATTAAATCAAGATATTTATATACAACCTGTATTAGGATTGTTGATTATTTGTAAATTTTAATCTACATAATTTGATCATTAGACAGCAAACAAATAAATATAAGGTGTTATTTAAGGAAATGCAGATGACTTGAATTTCAGCAATTCTGCATTATACTCTTGTATCAATACACTTAGTATCAATAACTCTACATTTCACCCTTGAACAACATGGGTTTGAATTTATATGTGGATGTTTTAAACTAAATGCAAATTCAAAATGCAGTATTTGTGGAATGTGAAACTCATGTACAGGGAGGACAGACTTTTCATAAATGCAGGTTCTCACTGCTGGACTTAGTGTAGATTTTGTCATACACTGAGGGTCCTGGAATAAATCCTCCACATACACTGAGAAATGACTATATTTTATTTGCTTAATTCCTGGATACAGGGGAAAAACACAGTAAGTGTCTCAAAATCGGACCTCTGAAACACATATGAACCTAGAAATCAACCTGAAAGTCATCGTAAACTACACATGTACAAAAATTTACTAACTCAAATATTTTTTAATTAAGTATATTTGTTATAAAACAAAACATTGGCATATAATAATCTATTTTAATACTATTATCATAGAGAAGTTACTAGATTATAAATCAGTCATTGTACTTTAGAAGAATCTTTGTAATTCCTGTAATTCTCATTTCATTTAAAAAACAACTTTGTACACTGCATACACATCCCTAATACCTAAATGAACATATGTTATATATTGTTATATGACTGTTTATCCATAAGAGTTTCCAAGTTCTTTGTAGACAGACAATATGTATCATTTTTCCAAGGCATGACAGTAAATGCTTAATAAATTTTGAAACATGAGTATATTATTTTGTAACGTGGTGTTCTTAATTAATTTAAAATGAATTATTTAACTTATCTACATTTGCCCAGGTACTACCATTTAAAGGCCTTAAGATGATTTTGCCCTCATATTCATGTAAATTTCAAAATTTTTGAGACATTTTCCAGTACAAGTACAAATAATGGCAAATAGTGTAATTGGTAAAGTATTGTGTATATCATTATTTTAAAGTAAAATTAGTACAATTACTCATTTGAATATATCTAATGCAAACATGATACCCAGTATCACGTATCTAATGCTCCATGAATAGGCTCTTTCTTAAGTTTTACATTGCTCCTTTTACTTTCTTTCTTTTTTTTTTTTTTTTCTTTTTTTACTGTTTGAGCTTTCTCCAGAGAATTATTATCATATTAAAAATAATTTGAACTTTAAACATCTGTTTATTATCACAATATTTGTCTGAAAATTAGTGTGTTGCCACATTAAAATAACTTTAATATTCAATTATCATGAAGTTCTGTGTATTAACATTTTTCCTTGTGGATTGAGTAACCATTTAAATTATTTGTGGTACAAAATTGATCAAAATAATTATATTATAACTATTAATTGATAAATTATTGCTGAGAATTTATCCACTAATAAAATAAAATGGATTATTAGCCATTTATTTACCCATGTTTATTACTTATTCCCAGAGTAATAAAAGAATTATCATTATACATTTATTTTTCTTTTTCTATTTTATGTGTGTTTAGAGTAACTTTGTTTAAATTTCTACATGAATAGTCATAGATTTTTAGTAGTGCCACTCAATTTTTCCAACTATTAAAAAACAAGACAAAATCATATAGTGATCTATCATTAAAAATGTTAAAAGATATCAAAAATTATTTTATTATTCTTAAATTTGCTAAAAGCTAAAAATTATAATGAACCTGTGCTGTTGAAGTAGTCTCACAGTATTCATTAAACTAATTCATTTTTCATTTTCTCCTCACCTACACTAACATTTCAAATCATCTTATAATTTGAACTTCTAGTGATTTTCTGACCCCAGAAAAATGGACTACAGTAAGATTAATGATGCCTTATATGTGTGTGTATGCGTGTGTGTAGTAACAGAAAGGCTGAATGTGAAATGGAAAATAAAGCAGCATCTTCATGGTGATCCACGGTAGCCTCTTTTATAACAAATACATTTTTAAAGCAATCTATCACAATTCAGAGAAAATTAATTTATCTAAAGCTATTTACCTGGGTGAAGCAGCTCACACCTGTAATCCTAGCACTTTGGGAGGCCTAGGACGGCAGATCATCTGAACTCAGGAATTCGAGACCACCTAGGGTAACGTGGTGAAACCTCGTTTCTACTAAAAATACAAAAATTAGTCAGGTGTGGCCTCTAATCCCAGCTACACGGTAGGCTGAGGCAGGAGAATCGTTTGAACCCAGGAGGTGGAGGTTTCAGTGAGTCGAGATCACACCACTACTTTCCAACTTGGAATCTCCAATTACTTATGGTATACATATCTCCAGTTTGATGTTTATCAGTAATAAGTAACTTAAATATGAGGACAGTATGTTCAGAGTGCTTCAGGGATGCATCATGCAATAAGCAGTTAAATTCAAGATAATGTCTCCTAGTTCAACTATGAATAATTATGGAAGAAAACATTATTTGGAAAGCATTTTTCAACAAAATCCCATAATGGCTATTTTATTGTATTCACATGGTTTGGCTCTGTGTCCCCAACCCATATCTCATCTCGAATTGTAATGCCCATATGTCAGGGGAGTGACGAGGTGGGAGGTAATTGGATCAAGGGGGCATTTTCCCCCACGCTGTTCTAGTGATAGTGAGTGAGTTACCATGTAATCTGATAGTTTTATGAGGCGGTTTTCTCTGCTCTCTCCTGCACTTGCTCTCTCGCCTGCTACCATGGAAGACATGCCTGCTTCCCCTTCCACCATGATTGCAAGTTTCCTGAGGCCTCCCCAGCCATGTGAAACTATGAGTCAATTAAACCTCTTTTTACAAATTACCCAGTCTTGGGTAGTTCTTTATAGCAGTGTGAGAACAGACTAACACATGTATCCTCACAATTAGCCTATGATATTATTCTAGATATTATTCTAATTATCCTTCTTTTTGTAGATGAGAAGTGTGCACAGTTTCTCAGAGCAGCTAGGATGTGGTACTGCTAAGGCTTAAACCCAGGTTTGTCTGAATCTAGAACCTTTGTTTCTGTTTTGAACTAACTCTACAACTCTCCTAGAATTGTCATTGTAATTTGGGAGCATTATGTAATTACTGTCACAATACTAGTTTAAAATTATTTCTATCCATGTGGAAATAATGATTTAATTAAGTAACATGAATTTCTAACATACTAATTTATTTAACTTCATAAAGCTCATACATAGAACGAAATTAGTTAGGTATTATAAGTAATAGTATTATATTAAATGAGTTATCTGTGCTGCTCTCTTGATACTATTTTTAAAAAAAATATTCATGTTTCGGCTGGGCACAGCGGCTGACACCTGTATTCCCAGCACTTTGGGAGGCCGAGCCTGGCGGATCACAAGGTCAGGATATCGAGACCATCTTGGCTAACACAGTGAAGCCCCGTCTCTATCAAAAATACAAAAAATTAGCTGGGCATGGTGGCGGGCGCCTGTAGTCCCAGCTACTAGAGAAGCTGAGGCAGGAGAATGGCGTGAACCTGGGAGGCAGAGCTTGCAGTGAGCCGAGATGGTGCCCCTGCACTCTAGCCTGGGCAACAGAGCGAGACTCTCCCTCAAAAGTAATAATAATAATTATAATTATTCCTGGTTATTTCTTTAGTGCATGTACTATAAATTTTATTATTTTGGTAGTACCACTACTTGCATATTATATCTTAACAAGCAATATAACCCATCTTCATTTTTTCTCCTTAGGATGACAATTTTGTTAGTAAGCACTTTAAATCCTCTATAGCTTGTGAAAAGTAGCATGAAATATATCTGATTATAGAAATCTCACAGTAATCCAGCTAATCTTGGTCTCTCATTTCCCTCCTTTTAAGGTACTCCCAGCTTTATTATTCTCATACTATACATTATTCAATTGATCCTAAAATGACTTCCTCACCAAATCTTACCTAGTACATAACTAAATGTATTGCAAGCTTAGCTATTTTCCTTTAATTGTTAAATACCTAACTCATAGTCTCCCATAAGGTTAAAATGAAATGTATTTACAAGACTAAGTATATGACATATATATGTATATGTATCCAGATATATTGTGTGTATATATGCATATTTGTGTGTGTCTGGGTGTATGTGTGTGTGTGTGTTTATATAAAAATCATGCAATACCAAGTACAAGTCATTTGGCATTTGGATCCGGCTTCACATTGAAAATTAAACTTAATGGACACAATAGGCTTTAAACACCACCAGGTTGAATCAGCTTTAAGAAACAACACAAATAAAAAACACACAATCCACAATAATATTAGTACAGAAAACTCCTATTTTTTAAGCTCAGCTCCCAATACCCCAGTTCTCCCAATTTTGTCCTTGGGCCAGCAATGATAAAGAGAGAAAGTTAAGTGTGCATAGGTACCTCAACCCTGTGAAGTTAAGTCTAGGACTTTATCATGTTTCTTACCTAACTAACCATGTGACTCACTCAGATATATGTGACTGGCACTATTCTCCAGATCAGCTGCTTCACATTAATACCTGTTCTTAATTACTCTATAAAAACATTGAATATTAATTATAGGTACATGGTTCAGTGAATAGCTCTGGCTGGATTTTCAGTTATTTGGTATCAGGTATGAGTAATCTCTTAACAATTTATTGAAATCATGATCATACGAGTTTCCTGGGGCTGCTGTAGCGTATACTGTGAATTGAATGGCTTAAAGCAATGTGAATTTATCGTTTCCATACTACAGTCCAAAATGTAGAAATCAGGTGTCAGCAAGGTTGGTTTCTTTTGAAGACATTGAGGCAGAATCTGTTCCATGCCTCTCTCTGGTTTCTGGCTTTTTGGCAATTCACGGTTACCCTTGAGTTGTAGACCTATCACTCTAATCTGTGTCTGTCTTCACTTGGCTTTCTCTCTGTTTCTTCTCCGCTACTTACAAAACTTCTTATAACTAATTGGATTTAGGGGCCACATTAAATCCAGGATGATGTTGTCTCAAGATCTTTAATTATAGCTATAAAGATTCTTTTCCAAATAAGGCCACATTTTGAGGTTCAGGTGAACATGAATTTGGCTGAGGAGGTTAATTATTCAACTCATTACGATCATGCAATGAGAATGGGCAAAGGTCAATCCAATGTCCTTGAGTCTAGAGGGAAGATTAATAACCCTTTCTAAATATTTTTCTCTTAAATTATCTTATTTTTAATGAGATCTTGAGACCACCTGGAATTGATAGGCAATAAGACCAGTAGGTTAGAGTGAAGGAATATGGTAACTAGAAACATTCCATGTGCAGAGAAAGACATTTTTATCATTATGCTCAGTTCCATTTTTCCCATCGGAAAATGAAAATTAAGACTACCAATAATTAAATAAAAATTCCTTAATAATTTTAACGAGACAAGGTGGGATCAAAAATAGATTCCTATTTACTACTGAGAACTAGTATTTTACACAATTTTTAGTTTTTCATAGAAAAACATCATATTCTTCATGATATTTATGCTTATTTTTCCTTTGAAATCATATGCTGGCAAAATATCAGTCTCTAAAACTTTAAGAGTGTGTTTACCTCACTGAATCTTTTGTCTTTTTCTTAGTGAATTTTTTGCATTTTTAAAAAATAAATTCAAGCCCTAAACACTGAAGTGCTATACCTATGATGAACAATTATTTCCTTAAAAGACAACATGACGAAATGCCAGATGCAGTGTGGTAAGGGAGACCTAACTGCTATGAAATTATTATAGTGCCATGTGATTTATTTTGAACCCCAACCATCATTTCACCATCCTGCTGTCTTCTTTATGGTTAGAGTGAATGCTTTCAGTGACATCTTATAAATCTTTGCTTTGGCCAATATTTTTGCAGTGTCTTAACATAGAAAAGGTATGCACAGCTTTCACTACCTCCAAGATTTAGAGGTATAATTTCAATTTAATGTGAAAAGTTTTAGCTGGGTAAGTTCCATTAGCCTCTTTTGTCAAGAAGGGAATATACCTATTCATTTTCATGTACAGTTTATATATTGAGCTCCATCAACACATGAATGGTGTTATGTAGTGTCTGCAAAGATGGGAGTTTATTGTCTTTAACTGAGCGTCCCACATGCACAAAAGTCTTCTAATAATATTGATCTATATTTCTCTTAGTAAGCAAATGTCAGGTATATAAAAATTTATGAAATAAGGTGGCTTTTTATCCCTATTAAAATTCCTGTTGTCCAGGTAGCGGTGCTTCTACTACTTGCCTCAGGCAGATATGACCTTCTCGCCTTTTCCTCAATGCCTCCCCATAAACTACTCTGGGAAGTATTTGATAAAACAACTTATACTAAGATCTAAGTGACTTCTAAAACTCACTATACTGCATAAGTTATGTGTAAGAATAGCTTATAAATTAGAATGTACAGTATCATGTATAATTTTAATATTCCAATTTATATGTACATTCACATGTAGGCTGGAGGGACCTATGTAAAAATGGTGACAATTGTCACCTCTGAGTGATGTTTTGCTTTATACATATTTATTTATTTATTTATTTATTTATTTATCATTTTCTGAGTTTTCTAGATTGAACCTGTACTGCGTAAATAGACGCAGGGAGAAAGAAAGCCCACTATACCTGAAAAAATCTTGTGCTGATATAAATGGTTTTTTTGCATAGTAGCTTAGTAAATGTGATCACATGAAAGCTCACTAAAGAGTGTTTCCAAAGTGTCCAGGATGGGATGTAATGGCTAATATTTTGACAGCAATATGTTGTCACTTTTGTACTCCATCGGGTACTGTGCTGAGAAAGTATTAGCAGTTCTGCCCTTACTATTATGAACTCACAATTTTAGGTTAGCCAAATAAAACATATTATTTTTAAAAAGAAAAAATGTAGCTTTGGAATACTTTTGAGGGTTTTTACATACAAATTTTTTAAAAAAGCTATCATCACTGCAATAGCCAATGAAGAGAGAATTGAGCTGCTATATGTTACTTTTAAACCCACTCAAACAAGATATATTATTTTTACATTTCTAAATGAGTTGTGATAGATCACTATATTTTAGAAGCAGTTTTTCAAACAGAAAAAGCTTGTGAATAGACAAAATAATTGCAACCTGAAATATCTGATGAAACAACTCAAATGTCAAAGGACAGTTTTAAGACACACATAAGGATATCATAAAAATATAATGAATTATTTTATCTTGTAATATTCAATATAGATATCAATTTACCATCTAGATACGGTTTAGTTCAATAGCAGCAACAAGGTTCTGTCCAGGTTCCGAAATTAGCTAAACTGTTCAGTGTTTTGAGACCTCTATGCCAAGTGAGGCAATTTTCAAAAGATGGTTAGTTCTATTCTATTTTATTCTTTTAATTCTATTCTATTCTTTATTTTTTTCACTCTAGGTTTTATCCTAAAGGAAAAAAAAGATGATCAAATATTGATAATAAAGAAAACATTTACCCAGAATAACATTGAATTTTTTTGCATTTTCCCAACTTTTTATTTCATTAAGCTTTCTTCTAAATATCTACTACCCCACTATATGCTTTTGTATTTGAATATGCAAAGCATACACCATTATGTAGTCACGTATATGTACTCTACTTTATAATGAGTTAACACATATTCATTTAAACATTTCCTTTGACATTTTTTCACTGAAAGTTCCCTAATATGCCTTTAGAATTAAAGATCTGTAGGTTATTTACAAACACATTAAATGAAGAAAGCAGTTAAAAGACTGTAGAATATGGCAAGTAGTATATGCATTGATAGATTGTATTTAGGTCTATAATTTTGCAGCTAAACTAGAAGTTGTTTTGTCACTAGGAAGACTTAAACAATTATATCTAGGCTGTTATGCATGAGTAGAAAATTATATGGGTACCTATGCACATGTATTGGTATTTATGTAAATATTTAATCTATATCATTATTACAGCTTTAATTTTTTCTTAGGACTGTAATACTAAAATATAAAGAAAATTGTGCCTTCATTTCAGAAGACTTTATATTTTATTTTCATGGGTGGAAGCTAAACTTTTAGAAATGGTGTGAAAGATAATACATTAAGCAATCAATTAAATTTTCAGATTTTAATCAGAAAAAATAAGCATGGTAGCTCACACCTGTAAACCCAGCACTTTGGGAGGCCGAGGAGGGAGGATCACCTGAGGTCAGGTGTTTGAGACCAGTCTCGTCAACATGACGAAACCCCATCTCTACTGAAAATACAAAAAAAATTAGCCAGGTGTGGTGGCACATGCCTGTAATCAGAATTACATGAACCCAGGAGACAGAGGTTGTAGTAAGCCAAGATCACACCACTGTGCTCCAGCCTGGGTGACAGAGCGAGACTGTCTCAAAAAGAAAAAAAAAAAAAAGAAGGTGATGTTTTTGTACTCGGATATCAATCCTTCAAATACTCAATATTTGTGACTTTCTAAATCATTGTCAGTACTGCATTAATCACCATCAAGTAGTCTAAGTCCAATGCATAGGGCATATATTTCTATGTAAGTGCTTGAAAACTATTTTATAGTAATTATTATGATGCATGATAATATTTTAACAAATTCTTCAGAAATTCTTTTAATGAAACTGCTTTCTTACCATTCCAGTACATTTCTTCTCCATAAAGTTTCAGGTTAACATAAGTTCTCAGGAGCAATAAATACGTTGAATAAATTTCATGTGAATTCTGACTGAAATGTTGATCATATCATTAGTATATAGATAAAAATGAAATATGTGCATTTTACAATAAATACCTTTTATGACTTTCAATATTTCTTAAGACATTGTGGTCCTCCTAAGATTATCAGTAACTCTATCTATAGATCATTAGCACTGACGCACCTGGTTGTCCCTAACAAACAAATTGAGATTATATAGATAAGTGAGTGATTTACAGAAAGGCATTAATATCACTAACTACATTTAAACATAAGTAATATTGTTTAACGTTAAAATAGTAGAATTAGCAGTTCTTTACAGAATCATTTTTTTTTAAACATTTATGAAAAATGTGTTAAAGAAGTTCTTATATTGGAAACATTTTCACAAATATAAAGTGATTGAATGATTTCCATACATGTTTACTTGACTGTGTAGAGTAGGGTTCTATTGAGTGCATGTAAACTTTCACTCCGAAGACATCCACCAATCTAAGGAAAATACCCAGATCTTCCACACTTACCACGTACAGCAGAGCTTGCTATTTGAATCTACAAATCCATTCTCCCATATTCCTTCTAGCAATAATATCTGCAAGTTGTATATAGTTAGATGGTCACCCAGCAAGAGTATGTCACTCTCAAATCTCTACTTACCTCATCAAGACTGACAACAAAGAACTTAAAGATAAGCATCAATCTGTAGACCACATTTTGAGTAACTTCATTCTATATTGTCTACTCTCCCACCTTCTGACCACCCTGAGAAACAGATCTTCTTACTCATGGTCTGCAAATATATTCAAAATTGTTGTTTCTTTTTCATGTACTTTCATTAGTTTTTTTTCATAAGTTGGAAAAGTAAGGCTCAAATGAGTTAAACTAGCATTTCTGTTTGCTAATTATGAAAAAAATTCTGGTCTGATTATGCTAACAAGTAGGATACATTTGCAGATTCAGTATACTTGAACATAAATGAACTTAGTGTATACACATGAAATCTTATTAGTTATGCGACTTATAATACTTCCTGCATTTAGGCAAGAAGTGGGAAAACATTCTTTAGTGATAAATCCAAAAATACCTGTGTCATTCTATTTACCATTTTGATTCCAAATAAATATGTAGAACTACAAATAAATACACTATAAGTACACATCTTTTTTTTTTTTTTTTTTTTTTTTGAGACGGAGTCTCACTCTGCAGTCAGGCTTGAGTGCAATGGTGTGATCTCGGCTCAATGCAACCTCCACCTGCTGGGTTCAAGTTATTCTCCTGCCTCAGCCTCCCTAGTAGCTGGGACTACAGGTGCATGCCACCATGCCCAGCTAATTTTTGTATTTTTGTATTTTGTATTTTTAGTTGAGATGGGGTTGGCCAGGATGGTGTTGCTCTCTTGACCTCGTGATCTGCCTGCCTCGGCCTCCCAAAGTGCTGAGATAACAGACATGAGCTACCGCATCTGGTCATAAGTACACATTTTTAACTGCAAATTTAAAGCATCGTTCAAAAGTAAAAATGAACATTTTACCTCTTCAAGATGCAAACCCCAAAATTTATATCAGATTACATAATATTTTACATATTTTGATGGAGATTACTTAATTCGATCAATAATCAAGGTCACACATGGCATATTAAGTGGGTAATTTCAGTTGTAGCATGCTGAACCCAATCAAGTTTGAATTTTATATAGTGGTATTTGGTAATATAAAAGTGAAATTGGAAATCTCTGAATGAAACTTCTAAGAGGAAGAGCATTTGATAAAGTAAATGACTATAATTCTGAGACTTAAAATGCTGCTTCTTCTTGGAGTAAATCTATCCATAAAATGCCACATTTACATAAGAATATGTGTTTTTTGCTTCGTTCATCTTTTTTATAGGCAGTGTATCACTGTCAACCAAGCTGAAATGCAGTGATACAATCATAGCTCACTGCAGCCTTGAACTCCTGAGCTCAAAGGATCCTCCTACCTCAGCCTCCCCAGCAGCTGGGACTATAGGTGCATGTCATTGTGCATGACTAATTTTTTTATTATTTTTTGTGAAGACAGGGTCTTGCTGTGTTGCTGAGTTTAGTCTTGAAATCCTGGATTCAAGTAATCCTCTGGCATCAGCCACCCATAGCTATTACAGCATAAATTTGTTTATTAGAAACAAACTTATTTCCAATTTAAATGTGGTAATTATTCTTTTATTCAAAGAATAAGATACTTAAGTTAAATATAAATATTATATATCATCGTTTGACGCTGGAGAGGTACTTCGTTGTTAAACTAAGATTGTCCATGAAGACTTTGCTTCTGTATTTGATATATAAAGTTTTAGAATGTATACAGATTAATTCTTCAGAAGACATAAAACATGAGCTCCTTCATGAATAAAATGATATTATATTGCTTAAGCAGACATTATTAAAAAGGTCAACCTCTGAAGTATAAGTGCATTAACTTGTTGCTAACATTTTATCTTCTACTTAACCTGAACTTTCTCTAAGAAAATTCAGTGAAGTCAAAGTATATTTTAGTACCAGTCATATCTTTTTTTTCTTTGTAATGAACAAGTCACCAAATACTCAACAAACTAACAAATAAATTAATATAGAAAATGGTTGACTTGTGCTTTATTGCACAAATGCAACATAGGCATAAATAAAACATTCTATCTTTCTAAAATAAGATCTGGGCATTATGTTTAGTAAAATTCTCTTACAAATCCAGGACCTGATTTTAGACCTCTAATTTAATATGTATTACATGGAAGACATACGTTCTTCTGAAGTTTGTGTAGCCCATATCCCTTGACATACTTGTTAAGCTCTGAATTAATGTTTCTCATTAATGGACATAGTTTTAATTATTGTAATTAATGATGATTACCAGATTGTTTTGAAAAATTAGAGTGAAATTTAAATCATCAAATTGTATTTCTTAATTTCTGGAGACTCCTAATTGCAGAATGCAGGAAACCAATTTCTTCGAGATGTAGGAAAATAGCAGGGACGTCAAAGGAATTTTTCGACAGTTGTTACGTCATTCATTAGAAAGTGAGATAATGATTTAGATTGATAGTAGGAGCAATAACCATAGCCACAGCCAGAAACATTTTTCCTGGGGAATTACCTGAAGTCATCAAAGATATTTATCCTCAAGGGAAAGACACCTAGTTGTGTCATTAAATTGTTAGCATCTCTTTTAGAGAACTTTGTTTTTCATCTCTGAACTTCTGGCAGAGAGTAGTAGGTTATAAATCCCTTGAGAAAAAAGGTTTATCTAGGAGGGGAAGATGTCACTTACTCAGAAAGAAAAGAATTGAATCCTGGAGAGGTCTCAGAGTGCCCTTAGGTACTAAGGGCAAATCAAATGTAAAAACTTTTGGTGAATGAACACACAGCTTTCTGGAAATGTCTTTGAAATAGGCTGGAACAGATACTGAACTTTTACTCATGAAAATTTTATTCAGGAAACCAGAGCTGAATAAAAGTTTATTTGATTTTGCGTTGAAGGGGTGGCCTGCCCCTCCACACCTGTGGGCGTTTCTCGTTAGGTGGAACGAGAGACTTGAGAAAAGAAATGAGACACAGAGACAAAGTATAGAGAAAGAAAAAGTGGGCCCAGGGGACCGGCGCTCAGCATACAGAGGACCTATGCCAGCACCGGTCTCTGAGTTCCCTAGTATTTATTGATAGTTATCTTTACCATCTTAAAGATAAGGGAGTGGCAGGATAATAGGATCATTGTAGGGAGAAAATCAGCAGTAAGACATATGAATAAAGATCTCTGTGACATGAATAAGTTTAAAGGAAAATGCTGCGCCTTGATATGCATATGCAAACATCTCCATAAACCTTTTAGCAGCATTGCGCCAGCAAGTCCCACCTTTTGCTGTAAGGCGGTTTTCTCCTATCTCAGTAAACAGAGCATACAATCGGGTCTCACGCGAAGATGTTCCATTGCCCAGGGACGAGCAGGAGACAGATGTTTTTCTCTAGCTCAACTGCCAACAACCGCCAAAAGGCCTTATTTCCTCTTGTACTAGTCCTCCTCAGCACCGACCCGTCACGGGTGTCCGGCTGGGGGACAATCAGGTCTTTCCCTTCCCATGAGGCCATATTTCAGACTATCACATAGGGAGAAACCTTGGACAATACCTAGTTTTCCTAGGCAGAGGTCCCTGCGACTTTTGGCAGTGTACGTGTCCCTGGGTACTTGAGATTAAGAGAATGGTGATGACTTTTAACCAGCAAGCTGCCTTCAGGCACTTGTTTAACAAAGCACATCCTGCACAGCCCCAAATCCATTAAACCTTGAGTCACTACAGCAAGTGTCTCTTGCAAGGACAAGGTTGGGGGTGGGGTCACAGATTAACAGCATCTCAAATACAGAACAAAATAGAGTCTCTTATGTCTACTTCTTTCTATATAGACACAGTAACAGTCTGATCTTTCTTTCTTTTCCCCACATGCATGATAAAATGTTGCTATGCAAGACCACATGCAAATCAGCCAAATAAGAGGGTTTGATCTGAGTCACTACTGGTGTTATGTGACTTCACATGGAGGGTTAAGTCTTGGGGCTTGCAGTTTTTAAACCCCACTTTCTCCATACTAGCTTTATTTTTAAATTTCAAAATATTAGAACTCAAAGTATATGATTTTGTTGAAAATATTGTTTTGCCTAGAAAAAAAAAAAAGAAAAACAAAAAACATTGATCTATTATATCCTCTTCCTTTGATAAGTAAGGAAAATGGGGCCCAGAAGTGTGAAGTGACTTTCTCAAAGACGCTTCCAACCAGCTATCAGCAGAATTGGAATATTCTGTTCCTTGGAAATCTCCGTCCCTCACTGCACTTCAGAGGTGCTTCGTCATTTTATAGACACCAAAACTGAAAAATGAGTTCATGAGGCTGTGAAGACAACTTATTTCTAGCCTTATGATAAAGATTAGAAAATCAAGGCTTGAAAGCTAAGTACTTTTCCTGTGTTCACGCTACTAGTTAATGGTGGAGAGGGTGACAAAGACCATAGCACAATGCCTCCATAATGGAGCTCCTCTCCTAACCCCTCACAGGCCCCAGTACCTTTCATGTCTGACTCTTCAGTTGTCAATAACTCCTGACTCTTTACCCTCCAGTTTCTTTGGTCTCCGAATAAGACGTGAAGTTCTGGAAATAAAATTTTTAAATCTTTCTTGAAAGAAAGGCATGTCCCTTTGAAGAGAGAACACTGGGAGCAGCCTTCTCTTCACTGCACTTTACACGCAAGAAGATTCAGATGCAAAATGTTTATTTAGATGCTAGACCCATATCATCATGATGTATGTGATCTCTAGAGGATCCTTTATCTGTTAAATAAGGCAAAACAATACTAGCTCTTTGGAAAAGTCAATTTTTAGAATAAAAATGATATTTTTTCACTGCATAATTGCACAATTTTACTTGACTTGTTTTAGGGCTTCATTTCTATTCTTTAAACATGTATTTTTCCAACCTCATCCTCTTTTACTCATTCTCATTCCCTGAGCTCTAACTAAACTGGATGCTAGAGCATGTCCCTATTTCTGTATGTCTTGTCCAATCTGTTATTTTTCATTTTGTTTTTTGTGGAGATATATATATATATATTCACAAATATATAAATATGTGGATATATATAATTAAATATATATGTATTTAATTTCTAACTCTCTAATCAATAGCTTTCCCTTCAGCTTTTCTCTCATTTTTTTTCCTAATTTGTTTGTAAAACAACTACTAAGAAACAAATTGCAGTTAAACACATAGCCCCATATGATTGCTCCTACTTTAAATGTGTGATTACTAACTTTAGGTAGTGTTTTAATGATGCAACCATACTATATTTGGTCTATTAAATTTTCTTTTCCTTTCTCAGATGACTATCATATTGTTCATTATCTTTCCTTAAATTTCTAACATGTGGTATCTTTTCCACATTCTTACAATGTCCTTGAGTAAGTTGGTGGAAGGCTGAAATCAAAACACAAAAAGATGGACCTTAACAGCCCATTGCTCCTGAAAGCTTTGATGTCTCTCTTACAAACGCTACTGTCACTAATGCGTATATCTGGATCTTGCTCTCATCACTGTGGTTCCAAATGTACAAGAAAAGAAATATTTTTTCTATCAATAAAATGTTTAGTTAGCAATATTCCACAGCTATATTATGGAGACCATGATTTTTAATATTGTTAATTGGTTCAGTTCATGCAGCCGTTTTACAATAACACACATATATAGTAATAGAGTGCCTGAGTCAGGCAAAAGTCAGTGTGTCTGGAATCATCCACTCTCTCGTTGCCTTATATATTTTAGGTAATCAATACAAATTCCTCCTCTCTTTAGGATGACTTAATTAACTCTGGCTACAATTACTGTTCTTAAATTTGAACTTAACCTGTGACACCTGGTTTAGCAAATATATTTTAATAACTTTAATACTTGAAGGAGTTTGTAAAATGCATTTCAGTTATTTTTCCTTTTTCATTTCCTAAGATATTCGATATTAAGAATGACTTGAATTTTACAAGCACGCACATATTATCTTAGGTGAAGTCTGAGTTTTTAGTGTACCCCTCACTTAAATAGTTAACATTGTAGCCCAAAGTCCATCTATCTTAAAAAGTCCAGGAAATGCTACCTCTTATGTTTTCTCCTATTTTTTTAATGACTTTATTATTTTACATTTAACTTGTAAATCTATTATTTATCTGAACATTTCCACAGCCATATATCTGTATATTTGGTGTGTGTAGGGAGTGTGTACACATTCTTTTGAAAGAAATCAGGCATATTCCTCAGCCCCGGGCTTAACACAAACAGGCCCAGTACAAACACATCCCACCATATATCTCTCAACACAAACAGGCCCAGTACAAACACATATATCTCTCTATTTCCTGAGCCCAGTACAAACATCACCTGGAAAATCTCCGATAAGAACACAGCCGTTTGTAGTTTTACTGAAAGCGCGGGAACCAATAGAAAAACTACTAAATGTATAACTTAAAATGTAAACCAATTGTAATGCTGTAACCAGAAGAATTCCTTTGTTCCTCTGTAACTTTACTATCCTATCTACCTCGGGGTATAAAAGGCAAGCACTCGCATTGTTCAGGGCCCTCTTGTATGCTGTGGAATGGAGGGACCAAGTTCGAACTTGCAGTAAAGATCCTTGCCGCTTGGCTTTGACTCTGGACTCTGGTGGTCTTCTTTGGGGAACAAACGGTCTGGGCATAACACTTTCTCTTGTGCCATTCTTGGAATATGACATAAAAATTGGAGAAAAGTGAAAAGGACAAAAGACAAAAAGGCTAATGCCACACAAGTCTGAAGTCTGTTACCTAAAAAAAAAAAAAAAAAGATTTTGGAAAACTAAATAAGATCTGTTTACTATTTATGGGCCAGACCTCTGTCCTATGATTGCCACTTACTACAAAGGTGTTTGTAACCAACTCATATCCACTATTCGCAAAGAAATTCATGAGATCAATAATTATTAAAATACTAGTTCAAGATGGCAGAACAAGCTCACATTGTATCTTCTTCCACTTAATTGCATCTCACAATAACAAAGATTTAAAATTAAAAATATATAAAATTGAAAACACCTAATTAATAAACCTTATATAATAAATTTATGCTCATTTTTTGTTTCAGTGAACAGAAACCACCATTTTAAGTACATAACAAAAGATTTAAGAGGTAAACTTTACCAATTAGTCTTTATAAAATCTCAGTAAATCATAGTGGAAAAGAGATATGGAGAATAACACAAAAAACATGTAGTAAAAATAACCTGGACAAAATTGAAAATATTGGGCCCCTTGGAATTGTCTAAATTTTACTTAACTGGTCAGGAATTAAATGATTCTGTATTCAAAGAAAAATTGACTAGTATTAAATAATATTTATACTCAACTCAAACATTTAATTAATAGATAAAATATGCATAAATAAAACCATCAATGAAGAATAAAATGCATATTAATGATTTAGACTACTGAGCAAAAAGTGTAAAACAACAATTATAAACTTAAAACAATGCAAAAGTTCATTTTTCATAGGAATAATAAAGTGATTCACATTCCGTAATGGCCAGTGGCAAACCAAAAACAGACCATACAAATGATCATTTTAATTCTAAGTATGTGAATAATATTACAGGTGCAGATGATACCTTGAAATATTTTTTAAATGTATGATTTTATGCTAATGTATGTAATAGTTTGATTAAGCTATATCTAGGAAAATAAGCAATAGAGCAATAACAGGCTTATGTTTGGTATTAATATAGATATGAATTAAGTAGAAGCAAATTGATGCCTTTATTATTTTAAATGAAGAATTCATTATGACTCAGTCAGAATTACTATAGGAATTCAAAGTATTTTCAAATTTAAAAAATTTGTACTCTAATACAATTTATTATCTCAATGGTGTAAGGAAAAAAACATACCATGTAAGTGGAACATAGCACTATAAATAATTAAATGTCTTTTCCTTATTAAAACATTCTGGAACATACTTAGATATTAGGATTATTAAAGTTTAAATGTTTAAACCACACTATATATTTGTTTTATAAATTATTCACCAAAATATTAAAAAACATTTTATTCAAATTTCTCATTTTGATAACCATACATAATTTTCTCATTTATTTTGACAGTTAATCAGAAAGGAAGCATTAAATTTATAACATCTTTTCTTTTAAACCTTCTTTTCTTTATGTTATATATTTATAATTTATAATATCTTCTCTTCTAGCTCTTCTTACAAGGGCTTTTACATAGCCCTTGTAAAATAAAAAATATCTTTACGTATTATGTATTCCAGTATTATTAGCTACTTTTCTGTATTTTCTCTCATCTTCTCAGCTCATTTTGTTGTACAATATTCTTCATGTCATTTTGTTATGTATTTCCCAGTACTCTGGTAGGTAAATGTAACTTATAAGATAAAGCTCATTTACATAGGGCTGAGATTTCACTTGCATATTAGTGTGCTATTTCTAGGGTCAACATTAATTATAAATGGTATCTTATTAATATTTTATATTTACGTCAATTTTAGATGAAGTAGTGAGTTTATATGATTCCAGTAAAATAAAAACTAGAAATAATGGAAACAGAAAGATGAATTAAATTTCATTATCACAGGTGGAAAAACAACTTAGTTCACATCCTACTAAGGGTAGTTACTGGTGGTGTTTTCTTTTACACATTACAATATTCCACATTTGCTTTCAAATGAGAAAGACGGATTAGATAGGTAATACATATAAAAAAATTTATTTTATAAGATAATTGATAGCTATTTTTTCTAACACAAGTTTTTCAAAAGCGTATATATGTGTATATACATTTTATACACATATATTATGTGTATATATGTGTGTGTATATATATGTGTGTATATATATTTAAAAAGTAGCTACACAAATACACAAGGGTTTTTAGAAGCAACACACCATAAGGGCGTATTAAAATTGGACAAAGTTAAAATGAGGGAGACATTTAATACTCCCCAGTGTAATGATTAAGAATTATAAGAATACATTTTAATAAACAGCAAAAAACAAAATAAAAAGTCAAACAGCAATTTAAAAACAAAAGTAGAATTTGTGTTTCCCACATATAATTTCTTACCATTTTTATAAGAGCAGATCAAGTTATTTACGTAAAATTGTTTTTAAATTATTATGTTACCTTATACTTCTATTCAGGTAACTTTTAGTCTCAATCATGTTTAATTCCATTTACAAAAATGAGATGATAATACTATCTTATTCATAATCGCAAATACTGTTTGATCTCAAAAATTGCCACTAAAATATGTAAGATGAAAAGTAATCAAATAAGATCAAATTGCATAGACAGTATGGGTAATTTAATAGTACAATATTAAAATCTCTGATATTCTATTTTTAAATGCTGGATGAAACAACAACACACACATACTGAAGTACTCAAACTCTACAACTTGATTTGGAGATTTTTTTTAAAGTATGTTTTAATAATAATTTATTTGACTACTCTTTGAGATCATCGTTCTATTTGTATTGCCTACGTGATAAATAGCTTACTCACATTCTTTTCATATGTTATTACTCTTGCTGTTAGCCTTTCTTTAGTAAAATACAATTAATAATCTATCTGTCTAATTCCTATAAAAATACTGATGAGAAATGTACTGGACTTCATGAATATATAGTTTAATTTGGAAATGTTGTATCATCACATTTAGAATTTTATTTTAGATTCATGATGGAAAGCTCACTTGCAAGGCTTCCACATAATAAAATCTTTTGAAAGTATACTTAGAGCTGTCAAATGAGGTTGTGTTCAATTGTTCATCAAGGCCCACAATGTCAGTGAACTCCTGAACATGATGGACTGTATGAATTTATCACCCAGAAAGAGAGTCAGAGATTATCTGAGGGAGGACTTAAAGGTGATGACAGAAGCTACGTAGTGACAGTTTTGTCATTAGAAGCAAAAGCAGTAGCAGAGGAATTTTGGTTCACTGAAAGGGGTTGAATTCGTGAATGATGCCCTCCTAAATAGAAATATAAATATGAAGTATATAAAATATAGTTGTAATGAAAAAATGCAAAAACATGAATAAATTTGACTACCAATAGATTTTAATAAGTAGAAGCAGGTACTTGTAAATGGCATTCTATTTCTTCAATTTATTATTTTTTCATAAATTATGCACTTATTTCTGAATTAAATATAAGCGGCTCTGAATAAGCCAGAAAAGCTTTGAAAGTGCTGGAATGTTACCATTGGAGTAAGGACTGATCAGTTCTGGTATTCACAACAATGACCACATAAAACTTTCCACAGTATGCTCCAAAACAATGTACTAATAATAATTAATTTATTAATATATCCAAAAGAGTAGGACTAACTGTGTAGCTAAATAAACTCAATCCATCATCTATTTGGAGAGGAAACCTTTAAAGAATCTAATAAATTATAAGAAAATACTAATAAATAATATACTTTTTTAAGAAGGCTAATAGACTAAATAAATATATTCTTGTGTTAGAACAATTGATTATGTGATGCTGGACATAAAAAACTCAAAAGCACATTTTTTTAAAGAAAGATGCCGGGTACCAAAAAGCTAAAGCTTAAATAAACATATGAATTTGGAAACACTTTTAATGGTGTAGAAAAGATTTACTTTATAAAGAAAATTAACCAGGTGCCCAGAAGATTGGTTTTTAATTCACCTTTTGGGGAGGCAAAAAGATCTTTTGCAAACCAATGCCAATTTATTAAAAATCTAGATTATATGCCAGCTTATCCAAGATAAATTATTTTTCCCTTGTTTATCTTATCTAAGATGAAACATTTGTCCCTTGTTTATCTTATTTAAGATGAATTATTTGTCCCTTGTTAGAGTATAGAAATCTTAGAAAGGTAACAAAATGAAAATAGTTGTAACTCTAAACACCATTAAAATAAGTATAAAATAAGTAGGAAATAAACTAATCATGATGTTGATATGCAGAGTGAGTTAAGATATAAGTATGCTAATAAATGGCATATAAGCTTTATAATTATGTACATTTTGTCTTCATTGTGATGTATTTGAAGTAGCCATAAGAATCATTATTCCAAATGTTACATTAAAATGAATCTTGAATTAAATAAAACAAAGCTTTGTGATTGTTTTTTTTTCTCATGTAAAAAAATGGTCAGAGCATTAAATTAATGAGTACATTTGTCCAGTAACAACATAGAATGGATGCCTTGGCAATATTCCTGCTAGAAAGCATCAAAAAGTGTTTGATAAAATTTTATTTTAGAAAACCATTAGTAAATAAAGTAGTTAGTACGTGAATACGAAAGAAAGTTCTTGCAGGTGTATTGTGGTAAAAAAGATGTTCCATCATTGTGATTGATCTATAAAACTAGTGCTTATCATTTGAACTTCTATTACTGGTGGACTAGACAGATTTAACATGCTGCAGAGAGAACAAGGGAGGCCCAGTGTGGGGACTTCATAATAAATTAATTATTACCTAGGGAAACCCTAAAGAAAACTCTTATTTGGAAACCAAGGAAAAAAGTCTATGCACATTGTAGATTCATATATTTGTTGCTTGGTGTTTTAAACTTGACTATAGGTTGAGGAGAAAATAAGAAAAAAAATTATTATCTGCATGCCAGTAATCAGGTCAGTTATATGATAGAAAAACTTGACAACAAATACACAGCCTCAGATAGTCTCAGATTTCTAGTTACCGCAAACATCTCTTGAAGAAGCATAAAACAAAATTAACTCTAGCAGCACAAATTTTATAATCAGGGTTCAAAAAGTTCCCACAAATGAAATTCCAAATATCATGAACCCTAAATTTCAAAATTAGAAAAATTCTGAGCAAATAAGCTAATAATTGTGAGGCTCACTTGAAACTATAGGGTCAAACCTCTGATAATTTTAGATACTGCATTATCAAATGCAGAATATAAATTATTTAAATTAATGTATTTTAAAAATAGGATATCAAAAGCGTGAAGAAAGTACAAAAAACTTTACAAAAATGAATACTTATATTTACAAAACCCAGACAATCTTCGATAAGATAATTATATCAATAGAGTGCCACAACTGCAAAACACAAAAGATAAGGACAGTATCTTAAAAGGAGTCAATGATAAAATACAGATTAACTTCATGAAAATTACATGCTTACAGCAGATTACCTAGCCACAGTAATAAATAAATATTCCAAGTAATTTTTTTTAACAAAACTTTTATCTAAAATCATACAGTTTGGGGTGTGGCCAAGATGGCAGACTAGAAGCAACAGCAATGGGAAGCTCCCGTCCAAAAGAACAATAATAGCATGTGAGTCTGCACTGGCAACCGAGATATCCAGGTTCTGTGATCAGAACTGACTAGTTGGCTGGTGTGACCCACGGAGAGGAAAGAAGAGCCATGTGGTGCGGCAGCCCATCTGAGAGCCAAATGAGGGCAGGGGAGTCCCCATCCCCTAGCCAAGGGAGCCCGTGAGTAAACATGTTACCCATCCGAAGAAACTGCTTTTTCCATGGAACTGTGCAACCCACGGATGGGATGTTCCCACTTGTGAGCCCATGCCACCAAGTCTAGGGTCTCAACCCCAAAGCCAGGCAGAATCTTAACAGATTCTCAGCTAGAATCTGCTTAAGCCTGGGGGGTGGGGCTCCTGGGGGGAGGGGTGACCAGCACCACAGCTGCAGCTGGCTGCTGTCTAAGCTGCTTGAGCTACTAGGGGGAGGGGGCAGCAGCCAGTACTAGGAGTGATAGCTGCCTAACACGCTAAGCTCCCTGGGCATGGGAAGGGAGACAGCCATCTCTATAGCTCCAGGCAACGCTTTTTCCCTGCTGGAGCCAGGGAGGCTAGACGGCTTAATCCAAGAAGTGTCCCCCATAACGCAACACACTGGCTGTGACAGACTGTGGCCAGAGTGCCACTTCAGGGCTGACCCTGACTATCCTCACAGGGCAGGGCCTCCCTGAGGAAATCCAACGACTCCAGACAGGTGCTCAGGGACAGAACTCTGATCTCCCTGGGTCTGAGCTCCTAGGGGGAGGAGTGGCTGCAGTCTCTGTGGACCAGCAGACTTAGCCTTTCTTCCTAGTAGTCCTGAGTAATCTAAGCATTCCAAATGAGTGGGTTTTCCCCCAGTAAAACACACCCACTCTACCAAGTGACAGTCGAAGTACTTCGTTAAATGCATTCTATACCCCATGCCACCCAACAGTGTGAGACCCTCCAACAGGAGTTATCAGACATCGTATTCAGGAGCAATCCAACTGGCATCAGGATGGTGCCCTTTGAGGTCAGAGATCACAGAGGAAGAAGCAGGCACCCATCTTTGCTGTTCTCCAGCTTCCTTGAGTGACATCTCCAGGAACGGGACCAAACCAGATGAATAGGGCCTGAAGTGAACCCCCAGCAAACCACAGCAGATCTACAGAAGAGGGACCTGACCATTGAAAGAAAAACCAACAAACAGAAAGTAACAACAACAGCATCAAAAACAAAAACAGTCCCCACATAAACCCCATTCACGGGTCAGAAGCCTTGAAGATCGAGTTTAGACAAACAAAGATGAGAAAGAATCAATAAAAATAATGCTGAAAGTACAAAACACCAGAGTGCATCTTCAACTCCAAATGATCCCAATGCCTCTCCAACAAGGGTGCAGAAATGAACAGAGGATAAGATGGATGAACTGACAGAAGTAGGCTTCAGAAGATGGGTAATAACAACTCCACTGAGTTAAAGGAATATGTTCTAGCACAATGCGAAGAAGCTAAAAATCTTGATAAAGGTGACAGGAGCTGCTAACTAGAATAACCAGTTCAGAGAGGAACATAAATGACCTGATGGAGCTGAAAAAACACAGCATGTGAACTTTGTGAAGCATACGCAAGTATCAATAGTAGAGTCGACCAAGGAAACGAAAGGATATCAGATTTGGAAGACCATCTTGCTGAAATAAAGCATGCAGACAAGATTAGAGAAAAAATAATCAAAAGGAATAAACAAAGCCTCTGAGAAATATGGGACTATGTAAAAAGACCAAACCTACAATTGACTGGAGTACCTGAAGGAGACAGGGAGAATGGAAACATGCCAGAAAACACCTTTAGGATATTATCCAGGCGAACTTCCCCAACCTAGCAAGACAGACCAACATTCAAATTCAGGAAATACAGAGAACACTAGTAAGATACTCCATGAGAAGATCAACACCAAGACACATAATCGATAATCATCACATTCTCTAAGATTGAAACGAAGGAAAAAATGTTAAGGGCAGTCAGAGAGAAAGGCAATGTAACCTACAAAGGGAAGTCCATCAGACTAACAGCAGATCTTTCAGCAGCAACCCTGCAAGCCAGAAGAGAGTGGGAGCCAATATTCAACATTCTTTACAAAAAAAAAAAAAAATCAACCCAGATTTTTATATTTAGCCAAACTAAGCTTCAAAAGCCAAGGAGAAATAAAATCCTTTCCAGAAAAGCAAGTGCTGAGTGATTTTGTCACCACCAGGCCTGCCTTGCAAGAGCTCCTGACAAAGCACTAAATATGAAAAGGAAAAACAGGTATCAGCCACTGCAAAAACACAGCAAAATAAAAAGACCAATGACACTATGAAGAAACTGCATCAACTGGTGGGCAAAACACCAGATAGCATCATGACAGAATCACATATACACATAACAATACTAACTTCAAACATAAATGGGCTAAATGCCCCAATTAAAAGACAGAGATTGGCAAATTTGATAAACAGTCCAGACCCATCAGTGTGCTGTATTCAGGAGAACCATCATACATTTAAAGACACAAATAGGCTCAAAATAAAGGGATGGAGGAAAATTTATCAAGCAAATATAAAGCAAAAAAAGCAGGGGTTTTAATCCTAGTCTCTGACAAAACAGCTTTCAAACAAACAAAGATCAAAAAAGACAAAGAAGGGCATTACATAATGATAAAGGGATAAATTCATCAAGAAGGGCTAACTATACTAAATATATGTTCCCAATACAGGAGCACACAAATTCATAAAACAAGTATTTAGAGACCTACAAAGAGACATAGACCCCACATGATAATAGTGAGAGACTTTAACACCCAATTGTCAATATTAGGAAGATGAAGAAGACAGAAAATTTACAAGGATATTCAGGACTTGAACTCAGCTCTGGATCAAGTGGACCTAATAGACATCTACAGAACTCTCCAGCCCAAATCACCAGAATATTCATTCTTCCCAGTGCCACATGTCACTTATTCCAAAATCGACCATATAATTTAAAGTAAAACACTCCTCAGCAAATGCAAAAGAACTGAAATCATAACAAACAGTCTTTCAGAACACAGGGCAATCAAATTATAACTCAGTAATAAGAAACTCACTCCAAACCACACAATTACATGGAAATTGAACAACTTGCTCCAGAATGACTCCTGGGTAAATAATGAAATTAAGGCAGATATCAAGAAGTTATTTGAAACCAAGGAAAACAAAGAGACAACATACCAGAATCTCTGGGAGACAGCTAAAGCAGTGTTAAGAGGGAAATGTATAGCACTAAATGTCCACATCAGAAATCTAGAAAGATCTCAAATTGACACTCTAACATCACAATTAAAAGAGCTAGAGAGACAAGATCTAACTAATCCAAAACTTAGCAGAAGGCAAGAAATAACGAAGATCAGAGCAAAACTGAAGGAGATAGAGACACAAAAATCCCTCCAAAAAAATCAACCATCCAGGAGCTGAATTTTTTGGAAAAAAAAAAAAATAGACCACTAGCTAGACTAATAAAGAAGAGAGAAGAATCAAAAAGACACAATAAAATATGATAAAGCAGATATCCCCACTGACCCCACAGAAACACAAAAACCATCAGAAAATACTATGATCACTTCTTTGCAAATAAACTAGAAAATCTAAAAGGAATGGATAAAGTCCTGGACACATATACCCTCCCAAGACTAAACTGCAAAGAAGTCAAATACCTGAATAGACCAATAACAAGTTCTGAAATTGAGGCAGTAATGAATAGTCTACCAACATAAAAAAGCCCAGGAACAGACAGATTCACAGCTGAATTCTACCAGAGGTACAAAGAGGAGCTGGTACCATTCCTTCTGAAACTATTCCAAACAATTGAAAAAGTGGGACTCTTCCCTAACTAATTTTGTGAAGCCATCATCATCCTGATACCAGAAATCAAAACCTGGCAGACACACACACACAAATAAATAAACTAAAGAAAGAAAGAAAGAAACTACTTCAGGCTAATACCCCTGATAAACATCAATGCAAAAATCCTCAATAAAATGCTGGCAAACTGAATTCAGCAGCACATCAAAAAACTTATCCACCATGATCAAGTCAGCTTTATCCCTGGGATGCAAACATGGTTCAACATATGCAAATCAACAAATGTAATACATCATATAAAGATAATCAAAGAAAATAAAACACATGTTTATCTCAGTACATGCAGAAAAGACTCTGATGAAATTCAACATTTCTTCATGTTAAAAACTCTCAATAAACTACGTATTGAGGAACATATCTCAAAATAATAAGAGCTATTTATGACAGACACACAACCAATGTCATATTGAATGAGAAAAAAACTGAAAGTATTCCCTTTGAAAACTGGTACAAGACAAGGATGCCTACTCTCACTACTCCTATTCAACATAGCATTGGAAGTTCTGGCCAGGGCAATCAGTCAAGAGAAAAAAATAAAGGGTATTCAGATAGGAAGAGAGGAAGACAAATTGCCTCTATTTTCAGACCACATCATTGTATATTTAGAAAACCCCATCATCTCAACCCAAAAACTCCTTAAGCTGATAAGTAACTTCAGCAAAGACTCAGGATATAAAATCAGTGTGCAAAAATCATAAGCATTCATATACACAAACAATAGACAAGCAGAGAACCAAATCATAATGAACTCCCATTTACAATTGCTAAAAATAAAATAAAATACCTAGAAATACAACTAACAAGAGAAGTAAAGGACTTGCTCAAGGAGAACTACAAACCACTACTCAAGGAAATAAGAGAGGACACAAACAAATGGACAAACATTTCATCCTCAAGGATAGGAAGAATCAACATTGAGAAAATGGCCATACTGCCCAGATTAGTTTATACATTCAGTGCTATTCCCATCAAACATATGAAACAGAGCACAACATCAGTGATCATTAGAGAAATGCAAATCAAAATCACAATTAGATACCATCTCACACCAGTCAGAATGGTGAGTATTGAAAAATCAAGAAACAATAGATGCTGGTATGGCTGCGGAGAAATAGGAACCCTTTTACACTGTTAATGGGAATGTAAATTAGTCCAACCATTGTGGAAGATAGTGTGGCAGTTCTTCAAGGATCTAGAACCAGAAATACCATTTGACCCAGCAATCCCATTACTGGCTATATATCCGAAGGAATATAAATCATTCTACAATAAAGACGCATGCACATATATGCTTATTGTACCACTATTCACAATAGCAAAGACAGGGAACCAACCCAAATGTCCATCAATGATAGACTGGATACAGAAAATGTAGTAAATACATACCATGGAATACTATGCAGCAATAAACATGAATGAGATCATGTCCTTTGCAGTGATATTGATGAAGCTGGAAGCTATCATGCTTAGCAAACTAACACAGGAATAGAAAACCAAACACTGCATGTTCTCACTCATAAGTGGGAGTAGAACAATGAGAACACGTGGACACAGGGAGGGGAACAACACACACTGGGGCCTGTGGGGGGTCAAGAGTAAGATGAGGGACCCTAGAGGATGGGTCAATAGGTGCAGCAAACCACCATGGCACACATATACCTATGTAACAAATCTGCACATTCTGCACATGTATCCCAGAACTTAAGTAAAATAAAATAATAAAATAAAATAAAATTGAATCATATGTCAATAAAAAATATTTTGAATAACAATATTAAAATGTAATTTCAGCAGACAGGGTTAATGTTAACAGACCCTCACCAAAGAAACTCTAAAGGGTCAGTCATGAAAAAATGAAAACAAAACAAAACAAGACTTTGTTGACTTGACTTGCTCTAACCAGGAGTCACAAGCAAATAAAATTAGACACATAGAGATAAAGATATATCATCTAAATGTACATTGATTTTATAAAATAATAATTTTCTAATTTGGGGCATTGAAGAAATAGAATAGAAATAAAATAGCAGGCAAAACCAGCACATATTTTGGTGAAGGTTGTAATTATTAATAGAGACAAAGATTTCTTTTTATACTTATTGATATGTTTTGGCTGTGTCCGCACCCAAATCTCATCTTGAATTGTAACTCTCACAATTCCCATGTGTTATTGGAGGAGCCCATGGGAGGGGATTGATTTACAGGAGTGAGTCTTTCTTGTGCTGTTCTTGTGATAGTGAATGAGTCTCATGAGATCTGATGGTTTTTAAAATGGGAGTTTCCCTGCACAAACTCACTTTTTGTCTGTTGCCATCCATGTAAGATGTGACTTGCTCCTCCTTGCCATATGCCATGATTGTGAGACATCCCCAGCCATGTGGAACTGTGAGTCCAATTAAACCTCTTTCTTCTGTAAATTGCCCAGTCTTAGGTATGTCTTTATTCAGCAACATGAAAATAGATGAATACAGGAAATTAGTACCAGTAGAATGGGTTGCTGCTGAAAAGATATCTGAAAAGGTGGAAGCCACAACTGGGTAACCGACAGCACAGGGGCTGAAATAGTTTGGAGGGCTCAGAAGAAGACAGGAAAATGTGGGAAAGTTTGGAATTTCCTAGAGACTTGCTAAATTGCTTTGCTTCCTAGACACTTGTTTGAAAATGCTGATAGTGATAAAGACAATAAAATCCAGGCTGCAGTGGTCCCAGATGGGGATGAGGAACTTGTTGGGAACTTCAGCAAAGGTGACTATTGTTATGTTTTGGCAAAGAGACTAGCAGCATTTTGCCCCTGCCCTAGAGACCTGTGGAACTTTGAACTTGAGACTAATGATTTAGGGTATCTGGAGGAAGAAATTTCTAAGCAGCAAAGTTTTTGAGAGTTGACTTCCGTGCTGTTAAAGGTATTCATTTTTTTGTTTGTTTGTTTTCTTTTGAGATGGAACCTTGCTCTGATGCCCAGGCTGGAGTGCAGTGGTGCGATCTTGGCTCACTGCAACCTCTGCCTCCCAGGTTCAAGCAATTCTCCTGCCTCAGCCTCCTGAGTAGCTGGGGGTGCAGGTACATGCCACCACACCTGGCTAATTTTTGGGTATTTTTAATAGAGATGAGGTTTCACCATGTTATCCAGGATTGTCTCAATCTCCTGACCTGGTGATTCACCCACTTCAGCCAAGGCATTCAGTTTTATAAGAGAAGCAGAGAATAAAAGTTTGGAAACTTTGCAAGCCTGATAATATGACAGAAGAAAAAATCTTATTTTCCGAGGAGAAATCCAAGCCAGCAGCAAAAAATTTGCATAAGCAACGAGGAGCCAAATGTTAATCTCCAATACAATGGGGAAAATATCTCCAGGGTATGTCAGAGGTCTGCTCAAGGCAACACCTCCCATCACAGACCTGGAGGACTAGGAGGAAAAAGTGACTTTTTAAGTGCTGACCCTAGGGTAATTAGCATATCCATTTTCTCAAACATTAATCATTTCTTTGTATGGAGAATGTCCAATACCCTCCTTTTAGCTATTTGAAACTATTTAATATATTATTGTTAACTGTAGTTATCCTACAGCACTATAGGACATTAGAACTTATTCTTCCAATATAGCTACAATTGTTATTGATTTTTAAGGGGTCATGGGATATTTTGCATATTAGTTTTTATCAGATGAGTGTTTTGTAAAGACTTTTTCATGGTCTGTGGTTCATCTTTTTATTCTCTTGGCATTTTTTTTTTTTTTTACAAGAGAGAATTTTTTTATTTATTAAATATTGTATACTACACCAACATTCAGAATCATTATTAGTCATTGCTGCCTTTTATGTGTATAGTTCAAATGATAACTTAATATGTGTAATATAAAATAGAATTTTAACAGTAAGTTTTTACAGATTTTAACTTCCAGTTACATATTTGAAGTTGAATATTCAGATATTAAGAATAAATCTCAATGAAACCCCTGCTTTTACTGTGAACATTGTTTTACTTTAAGTCTCATAATAACTCCTGTCAAAAATAAAACTAGATCAAATTAGAAAAATTTTTAAGTTTATTGTGCATATAAAAGAACAGTTTGCTAACCAAGGAACCATAAAGTGAAAATGGTAAGAAGCACCACTTATAGCAATAATAACATAGTTTATAAAGCAAAAAAGAAGAAGTATTTTGCCCTGTTTTGCAACTGACTGTTATATATAAACATTCTTTTGGGAGCAAGTGGAGATGTTTAAACTAGTTTGTCTATAGCTTATTGCTTTATTTTCACTGAATTACACTGACCTACCTAAAGCTTATGTTTTTTATTTTGTTTATCATAAGAGCTAGTGTTTTAGGGAAACCAGAATGACTTAATTGTTGGTTTTGTGGTTATAGGCGATTGGCCTAAAGTGTGGCCTCCATTTTTATTTTTTTTAGAACTTGTATTATCACCCTGTTGTTGATTAAACACAAGTTTCAGGATGTCAGAAATGATACTAAGGTAGGCACTTGGTCCTTCTATTAATATTTTTCAAAGTCTTCAAACAAAGCCAAAGCTAGAAGTCTATTTTTTGTTGAATTCTGAAGCCTTGTGGCTTCTTTTTCATGCTCTTGACATTCTGTCTCTAAGATCTGATAATTACAAAGAGTATATTCTCCTTTTCATTTGTAATTCTCAATGACAAAAATATTCTCTTTGGGTGAAAGGGCAAGTGTGCTGGCACATGTGAACCTGACAGCGTATTGCTGAGGTCTAAGTGTATTCCATCCTTCCATCATACTTAGTCTCTGTTATCAAAATAGTTAGCAACAGCCACAAAAATTGGAGTATAAATGGTTATCTAAAGAGTGCTCTTTAATACATGACATGCTTTGTATACCCTAAACTATATATTATTGAAATAAATCTCCAAAATAAATTGGTGACCTTGGGATAATCCTTCAGATGTCATAAATTGAAAAGGTAACTGTTTGATAAAATGTCATACTCAGGTAGCTTTTTAAAGTCTCAAACCAGTTTGACAATTCAGCCTATGTAAATACAAATCCTGTCTGTGTATAATAAAACACATTAAATGATGACATGATGTGTCAATAACTTGCGGTGTTTCTAGTTTAATGGTTTGGAAGGCAGCAGTGTGCTGTTCAGAATGCACTGCAGACAGTATCTTTAATCATGTAGGAAACAATATAAAATCAAATTCTGGTGTGCTGGCAAAGGTTTAACAACCAATTCTACAAAAACAAAAACCAAACAGAAACAAAGGCTGCTTGTAGCATTTAATGATTTTTGTAGCATGAGTACTTTCAACCTTGGACTATTTCAGTCTGCTATATTTCAAGAAATATGAAAGGTATGAGATTTTAACCTACTTGCAGGCAAATATGTTAGCATGTCATAGTTTCATGGTTGCTGGCAGAAGATATGAGACCCTGAATCAGAGACAAAGGGCAACTTATTATTCATAGTAATAGCAGATGGCAGAGTATCAGAATTTGTACCATTTCCCTAACCCCAAATTCCATAGGGTGAGATAAAGATCTAAGTAACACCTGCATGTGTGTTATGAGAAAAGAACCTTGAGTTTAGGGTACCTGAATTTTTCATAATAAGTTATTGGCAAAACTACATTTTCCAAAAGGGAGACAACATCTGTACTATTCTGGACAATAAACAAGTCTGGTTTTTACTCAAATTTGTTTGTTGCCTTTTTTTTCAAATTTGTTTACTATACAAACATCCTTAAAAAATTTGTCATTGCAAAGGTCATCATTACCACCCTTCACAAAATACAGAAACTCAAGAAACCAACAAATAGTTGTTTTCCAATACCAATTTGATATCACTGAACATGGAATTGGAAAAATAAATGAACAGTTGCCTGTTGTGAGTCAGAATAAGATGCTCCAGCATGTCACTACATTGGAATATTAAAATGCCATTTTTTAGAGTTAGGTGAATAAGATAGATACTATAACAATTACAAGATATATATTATACTCATATTTATTTTTAATTAAAAACTTCATGCTAACCTTAAAGAAAAAAATGGTTATCTAATTCTTGTTAGGAAAATATTAATAGAATAAGTTACTAAATCAGTACAATATTAATTTCTCATCCTGACTGATACCAGAACTCAATAGGAAAATTGTTCAAATTCTTTGCAAATTCTGCATCACATATAAAGTGCTAAAGCATATTATATGATTTTAATATCATGGCCATGTCCAAATAAAATATTTTGACATTGCCTAAATTCTAACATAAATGATTTTAAAAGACTAAATATTAAAGAAACACACTTAATTTGTTACTATTTTCATGAGTTGTTTATGACTATCTAGATAAGTGTACTTTGGGAACATTGAATAGAGCTAAAAAATTGAAAAAATACTTAGTAAATTATGAGTTATTCAATTAGTTAATTCATTTGTGAGTTTCCTCAGTTCTGTGTTTCCTTATGCCATCACATTTGTCACAGTGAGTGGTGATTATCCATGTAACTGTATGTTTTTCTACCTATTTCAAGGCCTTTAACCAGAGCTGCACATCAGAATGAATTAGATGATTTGAAGCACACACGTGCACATTTGCACACACTTCTAGGCCTATCCACAGAAATGGAATCAGTGGATCCAGGATATGGTAAGTGTATTTATATTTTTAAATTATCAGAAAAGTCTGACATACATCTTGGTTTAAAATAACTGAAGTAACTATCCTAACATGTGTTATGGATAGCAGAAAAATTATTTACTCATCTGTGTTTCCCTTGTATCCATCACACTGTTTCAAGAACAGTAGGTACTTACATATATCTGCTATTTCTTTCCATCTCACTTTGATATAGTACACCCTTGTTTTTCACATAGGCTTCTGAAACAACTTCCTGAATGGAAATTACCATTTTATATTTTTAAATATTCAAATATTAGCAGTTTCATATGGCCCAGCCTAAAAGAATACAATCCAAAATTTTTAACATACATGCTATCTATGACTTACTGTTCATAACATAATATTATATCCATTCTGACTTATCTCAAGGAATTCTTTTTCTATTCTTTCCATACTGAGACATATGCTTATCATCGGAACAATTTTATCCCAGATTCATAGATTCACTAAATGCAATTCCTATTTTCTAGTTCTTTATTTCCCTTCCTTTATGTCTATCTCTTCCTCTCTATTAGTATGAGAATAACTTGTAAGCATTATATTGGAAATGGCTGTTTTCTGCCATGATTCCCTGTCTTTGCTCATTTATTTCCTTTATAATTTGAAAGATTTATCTAAATTTATGATTTTTATTTTTATGACTTTATTTCAAAATAAAAGTTTCATCTATGTCTATGCATATAATTTGGAGGTTATTTTTGATATTTGTTATACAATGTATTCCAAAAGTATAGTGATCTCAGCAAATGGCAGATATTTCAATAGTTATTTATTTAATAAACAAACACATTTTTAAAATAGTTTGAGGAGAATATGATTAAGTGTAATGTTATCATATCACAAGATAATGTAATAAATGGTTTCAAAATAAAACTCTTGATATTTGGAAATGGTAACTCTTGTAGATCACAAAAGCTGTCTCACACTTAATTCATTTTTTAAAGGTTGAAAATAAAGAGATATCGATATTTTTGGCTTTCTCTTATCAATTGGTTTTATCTTTCCCAAAAGTATCCTCTGAAAGCCATAGATTAATCTCCCAAATGAAATCATCTCCCATTGAAAGAGGAATAGAAAGTTTACCTACATGAAGTATTATTCCTGTGATTATAATTATATTTTACCAAAATGTTACTTCAGGAGGTATCAAAAATATGTATAACTCCTTACAGAAATGAAAGGTTGTGATAAAAATACCAGAATTTAAACAAGAGTATTTCTAAGCACAAAGACAGTCATAGTATTACTTCTGATTATGTATTATGGGTTGAAACAGAGGTATGATTGAACTTGTGACCGGCATGTAAGACAGAGAACTTCTTATTTTTTTTAAGTTAGAATATTTCTGGGTGTGCGGCTCATGCCAGTAATCCAAGAACTTTGGGAGACTGAGGCAGGAGAACCACTTGAGTGAAGGATCTGAGACCAGCCTGGACAACATAGTGAAATCCCATCTCTATAAAACATAAAAATATTGACTGGGCAAAGGGGTGCACACCTATAGTCCCAATTACTCATGAGGCTGAGGTGAGAGCATTGCTAGAGCCCAGGAGTTCAGGGCTATGGTGAGATATTCACATCACTGCACTCAAGCAGCCTGAGCAACAGAACCAGACCCGGTCTTCAAAACAAAACCAACCACACAACAGCAAATTAGGACATGGACAGTTAGTATTCAAGTGCAAAAAAAAACCACAAAAAAACAAAAAACAAAAACAAACAAAAAAAAACAACAATGCATCTGTGTAGTAGCTGCAAATCCTTATCTAAATATAATATAGCCTATCTTTTGATTTTTCTGAACCTGACTAGGCTCCAACAATTAGTGATGATGATGAAAAAGTACATATAGATGTAACATGTGCTATATTTGACTTTATTTCAGCAAATAAAATATTAGCAAGTAGTTTATTCTGGTACACCAGAGAATAATAAGATGATAATAGAATTAACAGTGGTTTGTTTATTTATTCAAGAGCATTAGAAATAATCTGGCCTGAAGACCTAAATTTATAATATATTTTCTCAATCTCAATATATAGGTTAGTGTTTGTATTTTGAAGGAATATTAAAGTTTAAAGGGAACAGTTGTTTGGTTTATTAGTAAAATGCTGTTTTTACTCAGAACTAAAACCAAAAGCCAATTGACTTTTTAAAAATTTAAATCAGTACATTTCAAATGCAGAAACATTTAAAACTGATTAATACAATATAAATAAGTGGAAGGATCAGGTAATGTGTGAATTTGCCAGATGAGTCTCTGGGAGTTAACGCAATTTATGGAGAAGGGGCAGTTACAATAGTGGGCTTTAAATGTATCTTGACCAAATTACCAGTTGCTCTGAGAAGAGGATGATGAAGAGAGATACTAGACTGTTCTGTTAAGAAATAGAAAGACTCTCCCCAAGATTCAAGAAGCAGCTTTGTTCACTAAAATTCACACAGGTAGTCAGCATCAAGTAACATTTTTAAGCAGTAGCAACAACAACAAAATGGTTGAAACAATGATAAAGTGTTTCCAGGTGAGGAAGGTTGGGAATTTGAAAATTTTATTTATTTATTTATTTTATTTTTTTTACTTATTTATTTATTTATTTATTTATTTATTTATTTGAGATGGAGTCTCGCTCTGTCGCCCAGGTTGGAGTGCAGTGGCATGATCTTGGCTCACTGCAACTTCTGCCTCCCAGGTTCAAGCGATTCTCCTGCCTCAGCCTCCTGAGTAGCTGGGATTACAAGCTCGCATCACTATGCCCAGCTAACTTTTGTATTTTCAGTAGAGACGGGGTTTCACCATGTTGGTCAGGCTGGTCTTGAACTCCTGACCTCAAGTGATCCACCCGCCTCTGCCTCCCAAAGTGCTGGGATTACAGGTGTGAGCCACAGAGCCCCGCCTGAAAGTATTTTAAGAACACAATTGTACATACTAAAAAATGTAAGCTATCAGTATTCAGACAAAAAAAAAAAAAAAAAAAAAAGTCAGAGGATATTCAGCTATTTAAACAAAGTTACATCTCTAGATTAAAGCTGACTTGTTCACCCAGACTACAAAAGAGAACTCAGGTAAGGAGCAATGACTCACTGAAGACTTCTAAATTCAATCTCATGCAGAGACACACCAGAGGTGGGACTGGGATTGAGCATTCAAATGTATGCCCCAGTTGAGAGAGATGAATAAAGCATATTCTGACACCATAAGGGTAAGAAAGAATATGGAACAACATCAGCTCAAGGTCATTCCATTTCTTGAAAATAACATATAATTATAAAATCCACCTTTTCTCTGAATTTATTTTTTATTTGGTATAGTCAGAAAAAAGAAAAAAAAAAACAAGATGTGGCATAATGGGAATACAGGAGATAATTCATTTAAAAAGTGTTTAGCAATACTAACTATAACAAATAGCATAACGGATGAAGAGAATGAATCAGTACAATCTTATAATTGTGTTGGCCAATAACAATGTGAAGCAGGGTAAGACAGAAATATGTGATTAGAGAATACAAGCTGTATTTCTAAAAGTTTTGCAATATGCCACAAACTTGAATGAATTGCTTTTGAATGCTTTTACTGTCCCTGAGTTCACTCTGCTATATTATGTCTTATTTGATCTAACACTTAATAGTCTCACTGGTCACAAGTATGATATTTGTAAGAAACAGCATCAAATAGTTACAAATTCTGCAGTCAACATACTTATCCTTATGCTTCTTATATGAGAAAATATACATTTTAGATGTTCTGTAGTTTATGATAACTTGTGATACCTGCACTTAATAATTTGTTTTGTCAACTTTTTCAAAAGCATGGTGGAAATTGAAACGTATGCAGAATGTGGGAATGAAAGTTTACTTCTGTAGACTTTCACCTTCATTGAGATAGGAAAAAGTAAGTCATTTCAGGGGTCACAAACGTTTTCTAAAATGTACTTTTTGAAGCTCTTTTTTAAATATTTGATTTTTTTCAGACCTCTAAAGCTTCTCTGAAACTGAAAAAGAAATAGAAATACTCTTTGAAATTAGCATGTGAGCTCACTTTATTTACTCATCATTTTCAAGGGGCTGGAAATTGTATTGAGTACACTTACTGAGAATAACTGGGGATCCAGATTTTATGCAGAACAAACTAGAGTTTTTCTAACTAGAAACTTTTTTTTTTAATATGACTGATAATTTTAAACATCCTAAAAAAGCACCTATACTGATAGGTGTGAGAAGATGTCTTATTGTGGTTTTGATTTGCATTTCTCTAATGGTCAATGATATTGAGCTTTTCTTCATATGCTTGATGGTCACATGTATATCTTCTTTTGAATGGTGTCTCTTCATGTGTTTGCATGCTTTGTAATGGTATTGCTACAATTTTTCTTGTAAATATCTTTAAGTTACTTATAGATGCTGGATATTAGACCTTTGTCACATACATAGTTTGAAAATATTTTCTCCCATTCTATAGCTTGTCTTTTTACTCTGTTGATAATTTCTTTTGCTGTGAAGAAGCTCTTAAATTTAATTAGATCTCATTTGTCAATTTTTGATTGTTGAAATTGCTTTTGGCATCTTTGTCATGAAATCTTTGCCAGTTCCTGTGTCCAGAGTGGTATTGCCTAGGTTGTCTTCCAGGATTTTTATAGTTTTGGGTTTTACATGTAAGCATTTATCTTGCATTGATTTTTGAGTAAGGTGTAAGGAATAAGTCCAGTTTCAATCCTCTCCATATGGCTAGCTAGTTATCCCAGTACCATGTATTGAATAGGGAGTCCTTTCTCCATTGCTTTATTGTCAGCTTTGTCAAAGATCAGATAATTGTAGGTGTGTGGCCTTACTTCTGGGCTGTCTATTCTGTCCTATTGATCTATGTGTCTGTTTTTGTACCAGCACCATGCTCTTTTGGTTACTGTAGCCCTGTAGTATATTTTGTAGTCAGGTAGTGTGATGCCTTCAGCTTTGTTCTTTTTACTTAGAAGTGTCCTGGCTATTTAGGATCTTTTTCAGTTCCATATGAATTTTAAAATAGTCCTTTTCTAGTTTTGTGAAAAATGTCATTGGTAGTTTGATAGGAGTAGCATTGACTCTGTGAATTGCTTTGGGAAGTATGGTCATTTTAATGATACTGATTTTTACTCTCCATGAGCATGAAATGTTTTTTGTTTTTTTTCATTTGTTTGTGTCTTCTCTGATTCCTTTGAGCAGCGGTTTGTAATTCTCATTGTAGATATCTTTCTCCTCCCTGGTTAGCTGTGTTCTTAGGTATTTCATTTTGTGGCATTTGTGAATGGGCTTTTGTTCCTGATTTGTTTCTTGGCTTGACTGTTGTGGGTATATAGGAATGCTAGGATATTTCATACATTGATTGTATATCCTAAAACTTTGCTGAAGTTGTTTATCAGTTGAAGGAGTTTTGGGGCTGAGACATGGGGTTTTCTAAATATAGAACCATATTGCCTGCTAATGAGAATAGTTTGACTTCCTCTCTGCCTATTTGGATGCCCTTTATTTGTTTCTCTTGCCTGAATGCTCTGGCCAGAACTCCCAATACTATGTTGAATAGGAGTGGTGAGAGAGGGCATCCTTGTCTTGTGCCAGTTTTAAAGGGGAATACTTTCAGTTTTGCCCATTCAGTATGATGTTGGCTATGGGTTTATCATGGATGGCTCTTATTATTTTGAAGTATGTTCCTTCAATAACTAGGTTATTGGGAGTTTTAAACATGAAAGGATGTTGAATTTTATCAAAAGACTTTTCTACATCTAATGAGATAATCATGTGTTTTTTTGTTTTTAGTTCTGTTTATGTGATGAATCACATTTATTAATTTGTATATGTTGAAGTAACCTGGCATCCCAGAGATAAAGTGTGCTTGATTATGTTTGATTAGCTTTTTGATCTGTTGCTGGATTCAGTTTGCAAACATTTTGTTGAGGATTTTTGTATCAATGTTAATCATGGATATTGGCCTGCAGTGTTTTCTGTTGTTGTTGCGTCTCTGCTGAGTTTTGGTATTAGGATGATGCTGGCCTCATAGAATGAGTTGGGGATGAGTCCCTCCTCAATTTTTTGGAATAATTTCAGTAGCAGTGTTACCAGCTCTTCTTTGTACATCTGGTAGAATTTGGTTGTGTATCCTCTGGTCCTGGGCTTTATTTGGTTGGCAGGCTATTTACTGCTGATTCAATTTCAGAGTTTTTATTGGTTTGCTGCAGTGAATCACTTTTCTCTGGTCCAGTCTTGGGAGGGTGTATGTTTCCAGGAATTTATCAGTCTCTTCTAGGTTTTCTAGTTTGTATGCGTAGAGGTATTCATAATAGTCTCTGATGGTTGTTTATATTTCTGTGGGGTCAGTGGTAACATACCCCTTTGTCATTTCTAATTGTGTTCATTTAGACCTTCTCTCTTTTCTTTTTCATTAGTGTAGCTAGCAGTCTCTCTATCTTATTTATTAAAAAAAAAAAAAAAACAGCTCTGGCATTGTTAATCATTTGAATGTTTTTTCATGTCTCAATCTCCTTTAGTTCAACACTGATTTTGGTTATTGTCTTCTGCTAGCTTTGGGGTTGGTTTGCTCTTGCTCTTATTAAAACATCAAAAAATAACTGATGCTGGTGATATTGAAGAGTAAAGAAAACACTTATATACTGCTGGTTAGAGTGCACATTAGTTCAACTATTGTGGAAAGCAGTGTGTTGATTCTTCAAAGAACCTTACACAGAACTACCATTCGACCCAGCAATCCCATTACTGGATATATATTCAAAGGAATATAAACTATTTTACCATACATGTTCATTGCAGCACTATTCACAATAGCAAAGACATGGAATCAACCTGAGTGCCCATCAATGGCAGATGGGATTTTTAAAAATGTGGTACATATACTCCATTGAATACTATGCAGCCATAAAAAGAGCAAGGTCATGCATTTTGTGAGAATACACTTAGAGCTGGAGGTCATTTTCCTTAGCAAAGTAATGCAGTGACATTAAACCAAATGTTGTAAGTTCTCACTTATAAGTGGGAGCTAAATGATGAGGACACATGAACACAAAGAGGGGAAGAGATACTGGGGCCTACTTGAGGGTGAAGGGTGGGAGGAGGGCGAAGATCAGAAAAATAATTAACTATTTTTTACTGGGCTTAGTACCTGGGTGACAAAATAACCCGTACAAAAAACCCCCATAACACGTATTTATGTATATAACCAAACTGCACATGTACCTCTTAATCTAAAATAAAAGCTTTTTATAAAATCACCCACTTTTTTTCTATTTCTATTTTATTTGGTCTAGTAAAAATGTCATGCCATGTGACACTTCGTTATTTATCTTTGATTGTACTACCCACTAAGGTATCTCATTCAGTAACTGTATTTTTGCTTAGTGACTTCAAATTATAAATAATTACATTGTATAAATGTACTTTTCATTTCTACAAATTTTAATGTTAACAAACTATATAAAATATTATGCTGAAATACCAATATATATTTTAAAAATTAGAATACTGTAGAACAAATCACTATTTTGCAAAAATTTTTGTACTGGACATTTGATTGAGCACTTGGACCCTCTCTCAATTAGATTAATGTAAGATGTTGAACTTTACATTACCTTGGAAACTCATTACCAAGTTTTGCTTGATGATATAACTCTCAATATTGTCAGCAACATATTCACTGACATTAGTTGACATAGTTATAAAACCAATATTATCACTTGATAATTTTCTGGGATTCTGTGAGTTAAAGGAACTTAACTCTTTGGTCCACTAGGTAAGATTCTCAAATATGGGTTTATAAACTAGTTCTCTTAGGAAGTTCCCAGTAGTATAATTATGGAAACAGGAAAACAACATTGAGGTTTTCATAAAGTATATTCAATTTAATTGGTATCTTTATTCTGGTATTATATTTTCATAAGCTTTTATTACTAAAATGGTTTTTATAATATTGACATGGTTAATTTTACATGTTAATGTGGTTGAGCTCAGGGATGTTGGATTAGTTCATTTTCACACTGCCATAAAGAACTACCTGAGACTGGGCAATTTATAAATAAAAGATGTTTATTTTACTCACCATTCCACAGGCTAACAGGAAGCATCACTGGGAGGTCTCAGGGAATTTACCATCATGGAAGAAGGTGAAGGGGAAGCAAGCATGTTTTACTATGGCGGAGAAAAAGAGAGAATGAGGGAGGGGAAGTGCCATACATTTTAACCATCAAATCTCATAAGAACTAATTCACTATCATGAGAACAGGATGGGGTGAACCCACCTACATGATCCAATCACCTCCCACTAGTCCCCTTCTTCAACACATTGTGATTACAATTCAGCATAAGTTATGGATAGGGACACAGAGGCAAACCATATCATTCTACCCCAGCCCCTCCCAAATCTCATATCTTTCTCACATGTCAAACATAATCATGTCTTCCCAACAATATCCTAAAGTCTTAACTTATTCCAGAATCACTAAAATTCCAAGTCCAAAATCTCAGCTGAGATAAGGTGAGTTGCTTCCAACTATGAGCCTGAAAAATCAAAAGCAAGTTAGTTACTTCCGAGGTACAATGGGAGTATAGGCAGTGGATAAATACTCTCATTCCAAAAGGGAGAAATTAGTCAAAACAAAGGAATTACAGACCCCATGCAAGACCAAAACCCAGTAGAGCATTAATTAAATCTTAAAGTTCCAAATTAATGTCCCTTGACTCATATTGTATATCCAGGACTTGCTGATGCAGGGGGTGGATTCCCAAGGCCATAGACAGCTTTATCCTTGGGGGTCTACAGGGTACAGCCCCCATACTGCTTTCACAAGCTGGGATTGAGTGCCTGTGGCTTTTCCAGGAACATAGTGCAAGCTGTTGGTGAATCTACCATTCTGGGGTCTGGAGGACGGTGGCCTTCATCTCACAGCTCCACTAGGCAGCACCCTAGTGGAGACCCTGTGAGGAGGAGGATCCAATTTCAGTTTTCCCGTTTACACTGCCCTTGTGGAGGTTTTCCATGAGGACTCTGTCCCTATAGCAGACTGCTACCTGGACATTCAGGCAGATGGAGATCTAGGCAGAGGTTTCCAAACTCTTGTCTTCTGTATACCTGCAGGCCCAACACCACATAGAAGCCACTAAGGATTGGGGTATGCACACTCTAAATCAACACCCCAAGGTGTACCTTGGTCCTATTTAGCCATGTCTGGAGTGGGAGCAGCTGGGACATAGGGCACCATGTCCCAAGGTTGCATAGAGCACTGGGGACCTGGGCCTAGACCACGATACCATTTATTCCTTCTAGCCTTCCAGGCCTGTGATGAGAGTGGCTGTCACAAAGGTCTCCCTGACATGCCGTGGAGACATTTTCTCCATTGTCTTGGGTATTAACATTTAGCTCCTCTTAATTTATGCAAATTTCTGCAGCTGGCTTAAACATTTCCCTAAAAAAAAATGTTTATTGTTTATTTTTCTGTTGTGCTATACTCTTTTTTTTTGTACTATGGTCAGGCTGCAAATTTTCCAAACTTTTATGTTCTTCTTCTCTTTTAAACATAAATTCCAATTTCAGACCATGTCTTTGTGAATGCATATGACTGTATGCTGTTAGGAACAATCAGATCACTTCTTGAATGCTTTGCTGTATAAAAATTTCTTCTGCCCAATATCCTCAATCATATCTCTCAAGTTTAAAGTTCCACAGATCCCTAGAGCAGGCTCAATTTTGCAAGTCTCTGCTAAAGCATCACAATGGTGACCTTTGCCCTGGTTCCCAATAAGTTCCTCATCTCCATCTGAGACCACACAACCCTGGATTTCATTGTCTATATCATTATCAGCACTTTGGTCAAAATCATTAAGAAGTATCTAGGAAATTCCAAACCTTCCTTTATCTTCCTGTCTTCCTCTAAGTCCTCCACACTGTTCTAACCTCTGCCTGTTACCCGGTTCCAAAGTTGCTTGCACATTTTCAGGTATCTTTAGAGCAATGCCCCACTCTCCTGGTACCAATTTCCTGTATTAGTCTGTCTTCACACTGCTATAAAGAAATACCTGAGACTGGGTAATTTATGAAGAAGAGATTTGACTTACTCTTCCACAAACTTAACAGGAAGCATGACTGGAAGGGCTTAGGAACTCACAGTTATGGCCAAAGGTGAAGAGGAAGGAAGCCTGTCATACCACCACAGTGGATCAGGAGAGAGACAGAGAGAAAGGAGTTGGGGAGTGCCACCTTTTTTTTTTTTTTTTTTTTCCTGAGACAGGGCCTGACTCTCTTCACCAGGCTAAAGTGCAGTGATGCAATCTCAACTCACTGCAGCTTTGACTTCCTAGTCTCAGGTGATTCTCCCACCTGAGCCTTCTGAATATCTGAGATTAAAGGCATGCACCACCACGCCCAGCTAAGTTTTGTATTCTTAGTACAGACATGGTTTCACTATGTTGCCCAGGCTTGAGGAGGTCCCACACTTTTAAACTGTCAGATCTTTTGGGATCTCACTCACTATCATGAGAACAGCATGGAGTAAATCCTCTCCCTATGATCCAACCACTTCCCACCAGGACCCTTCTTCAGCAGGTGGGAAGTACAATTCAACATGAGATTTGGGTGGGGACACAGAGTCAAACCATATCAGATGTCCAGATAGCTGGTAAAACATTATTTCTCTCTGTGTCTGTGAGGGTGTTTGTGGAAGGGGTTAGAATTTGAGTCAGTAGACGGAGGGCAAAAAATGTACTCACTACCATGCATGGGCATCATTCAATCTGTTAAGAACATGAATAGAACAAAAAGGCAGAGGAAGGGTAAATCCACTCTCTTTGAACTGAGGCATCTATCTTCTCATACCCTTGGACATTAGCACTCCTATTGTAAGGCATGCAGACTCACAGTAAATTATACCACTTTCCTGGTTCTTCGTCTTGCACACAGAAGATCATGGGACTTCTTGGGCTCTGTAATCATGTGAGTCAATTCCCATAATAAAAAAAATACATCACACACACACACCAAAGACATATACATACACACACACACACACACACACACACACACACACTTCCTTCTCCACCCAAAGCTGTAGGTTAATTACTTAGTGTCTTTTATTAGACTGTGAAAGAAAGATCAGATACTACTAATGCTGATTATTGAATGCCCTACGGGATAACTCTTGGCTTTGTTTCTATGAAGAACATTAGTACAAATATAAAAGTATAAGGATTTTTGACAGTATTTAGATTTTATTCTGACATACTTAATTTAAACGCAGATTGTCAACACAATGTCATTTCCTCATTTTAAATTTTAAAGATATGGCTTGGGTAAATAAAAAAAAATTATTATAGGACCACCTAGTTATAATCCGGACATAATCTTGTATACTACATCAAAAGTTATTTTTATTTATTCACTCAAAGGATTACTTTATTAAAGTCAACATTAAACAACCAATATAATAATAAAGGAAAGAATGAAAGAGCATTTGCAAGACCAAAAAAAGAGCAAGAGCTTGTGTAAATGTGTTCACTCAAAGGATTACTTTATTAAAGTCAACATTAAACAACCAATGTAATAATAAAGAATGAAAGAGCATTTGCAAGACCAAGAAAAGAGCGCGAGCTTGTGTAAATATGAGAATGAAAAAAATAATGCTATTCAAGACTCCTCTCGGGACTTACTCTTCCAAAAAATGTAGTGACATGTCAATAACATAACTTTGGAAACTAAAACAAATACAAATCCTCAATTCATAGATTTGTGACATTAAAGAAGTCTTGATAAAGTTAGTAAATATCTTGGAGTCTCTCTCCACCTATTAGAAGGGGATAGATAAGTTATAATAAAAAGTAAAAGAGCTAAATTATATGAAAAGTCTTCCGTATGTCTTAATTAATATTAGTTTTCTTTCTCATAAATTTCTCTTCACATCACCATTAATAAAAACATATACATCTCTGATATGGGAACAAAATAAAATGATTAACTCCTATTTGTTGGCGGCCACTGTGTCTATCTATCTATCTCACCAAATACTAAGTTTATTAATGATTAAAAGATAAAGACAAAAGTTAGGCACAGATAGAGTATTACTTTATGGAAAAACTTGCATCTGTGAGTTACAGCTTCTAAATGTCCCCCTTCTTTAGCTCTACTCATGTTTTTAATTAATAGGAAATTTCTGAATAACATGTGCAGATTTACTGTTCTTAAGGGAACCTGTTTGTTAAGGGAATCTGTTTCAGGCTGATTGCCCTGTAGTTTTATATTCTCCGGTAAGTAGGAAAAAATCCTGATGTAATTAACTTCCCCTTTGCTACCAGCTATTCTATTCTCTGTAAGTTCATAAATTCAAATTTTATTTATAATAATTAATTGAGGCACATCTGTTATAAATTGTTAAAAATACATTTTAATATTGTTTTAAAATCTGAAATAAAAAGAACATTATTTTATCTAATCCTGAGATTAGATCTGTTGTTCAAATGTTGACAGATATCATAATAATGTCTATAATAGCAAAAGAATCCATGTCAGATATATGCTTCACATTTAATTGTCCTAAGTTCCCTTTGGTCTAAATAAGTATCTCAGACTTTGACACTTAAAAGGCATTTCTTAGATAGGGACACCATTAAATCAATCAGTAAGTATCATCAGAATGTTTATAAGGAGGCTGGTAAGAGGTGTTCTTTCCATGGGACACCCTCTCAGTAAGAGAGAAATGAGTCCCAGTTCCGTCTTTACTCTTTCCCCTCCCATATACTTCATTTACTTGTTCTCTGCTTCTCCAGGGAAAGGCAACATGAACTCCTATAACCAAGATAACAAAGAATGATGAGTTATATATGGAATTACAATCTTCCTTTCTCATTTGACTCTCATGGTTGGTGCTCCTCTGGTTGCTGACAAAATTTTTTGAAAAGTTTTATGTTTGTTTTCTCCCCTCATTGTAACTTATAAAATTATATTATAAGAGGGCAAAGGCCAGTCCTTGCAGTACCATGCTACAGAAGCATTAGTATTTTATTATTAAGCCAACTGTTTAAGAAAAAATTTGGATTATCACATGGCAAGTGGCTAAGAAGCATTTGGACCTTCAAGAGAGATTTTTCAAAGTCTCTTTGGTATATTTATTTCTATGGATACATAGTATCTAGAATATATATAAAGATTTTTTTTTTTTTACCAATTTTCATTTGTCTCCACCATCATTGTAGAAGTCTTCTTCATTCTCTTTATGTGGATAATCATTCTAGTGATGTGAGAGATAGTCTCTCCCTTTCTCCATGTCTAAACAAAGAATTCAAAATTTTCATATTAAGTGACCTTATACACAATTCTTAGAGGGTCCGCTATGGTGGTGGATGAGTAATGAGGGGAAATTCCATTACTTTTATGGCAGAAATGGTTGCATTCAGTGGTCCTTTCATTGAGAAGGAAAATATTTCTATTTTGGTTTAGGATTCAAAAAAATGAATAATTAAGAATTTTTTTCCTGTTTTTTTAAAATAAACATCTCTTTGTAGTACTGTATTCCTTAACAGAACGGACAAATAGCAGAGTTCATTTAGCAAGAGAAAGATCTTGAAATGCCTAAATGTTCTGTTAATGGGATTATAACCTGTTTTTGTACCGTTGAAGGTACTGTATGCTTTTAGACAGGCAGAGTAAGTTATTTTAATAGATACGCTAATAAAAAAGAGAGCTTTCAATTGGTATATCATACCGAGCTGAAATCTGTATTTAAATGCATCTGGGGCTTTCTTTGCTAGTTGGCTAGCAATTAATCATGATTATAGTGTTTGACTGCCTATCACCTACAGCCTATTACAGAGAGACTGTTTTATAAGTACCACAGTGTTCCCAAACAAAACTGAGGGTTGGGCTGCTATTTCTCATGGGAAAATAAAGAGATGCACATGAACTAAGGAGGAAGAGAGTCTTTATTTCTGCAACTGGTTACAGGGAAAAGGCCTGAAAATTATCGCCATACCAACTCAAAATTGCAAAATTTTCTGGAGCCAATATACCTTCTAAGCAATATGTCTATGTGTAAATGTACATTCATCTAAAGACATAAGTGATTAACTTCTTTTAATCTATAACTAAGGTCTGAGTCTTGAAGACCTTCCTCTGGAGCCTCAGTAAATTTACTTAATCTACATGGGTCCAGGTGTAAACTTGTTTGTGGAGGCCTAGGGAATTTCTTCAAACCTGCAATAAAACCTGTTTAATTCTAAATGGGCCCCGTTAATAATTTCTTCGTTATTTTGTCACGCTTTAAGGCCCAGGAAAGACCTAGGCAAAACCTTTGGTGGGCTTTTGTTACATCCCAGCCTTTGAATAAGGTCAGTGGCTTTTAATATTTAACTTAACCACTAAGTCAATACTGGAACAGTTGTTATGGAGGCCTGTGTTAGTGAGACCTGGCCTGCTGCAATAGGACCCACATTCATTGACATATAATTTGATTCTGATTTTCATCATAATGTGACTAGACTTCTGGATACATAGACACACACACACACACACACACACACATACATATACACACACAGTATGAGAGAGGGAGAGATGTATATTATAAAAATAAAGTGATTTCAGGAAAATATCAATAATTTAATGACCTAAAACAGAAAATTAAAAATCCTTCCATATAAGCAACGTTGTAAATTCATTTAAAACTAAAACATTATTTTGGTACTGTCCCAAAAGCAGTTAGTGTTACCACTGAAGACTATTCAACAGTGACTCAGAATATGAAGATGGCCCTTAACCACATACATAGATTCATAATTGGAGTTTTACCCAAGACAAGCATAATATACATCCATGTTCAGCCTCATTTAACAATAGTGCTCTAGCATGTCTGAAGTCACAATCCTATGTCTCATAGTTATTAATTTTGCATGCAATTTCCAATCTGTATAAAACCTGTATTCTATTTCTAGCCTATTACAAATATATTTTTTAGAGAATTGGTGTAAACCTAATGCTACTGACCTTAACATGATAACAGAACATTTTCACCACTAGGATTATTTTAATTCAACAGAGTATTCAAGAAGAGAATCAATTTAAAAGAAAACAAATACAGAAAATGATAATATAAGAAGAGAGATAAAGAAATAAGGAGGAAACAAAAGAAGAGAGGGAAAGAAACAGGCAGAAAGAGAGAAAGAAGAGAAGGAATAGCTTCAGTAATTCAGTGAGAATACCAAGGCATAGAAAAAAGCATATATATTTAGTAAGACAATTTAATGCATGTTAAACACTAGGGTAAAAATAGTTTAATTATTAGGCCATTGAATGGAAAATATAATTTACCAAAGAACATTTGGCAGCATTCATTGAGTTAATATCAAGCAAATCAAAGATCCCAAATCATTTCATTGTTGCATTTCCATCTGAAAATTCAGATACCATGGAAATAAACCAAAGAGTTTCTAAGTAAGAGCTTCTAAACATTTTATACTCTTTTTTCTTTTTAGCAAATGTTTGTATGTGTCTGTGTGTGTGTGTATGTGTATGTAAAAGTCAACATAAATTTGGGACATTTTACTTTCCATGATTATTTTTAATGAGACTGACAATCACCATCCATTTGAAATGAAAGCCCTCATTATTGTATTCTCAAGAAGAATTCTGGTTATTTTTATGCCTGAGAAGGGATAGATTACTTAGCTGCTCACTCCTCCCTAGTGAATTTCATTAAAATTAAAAGAAATATAAAGTAAATATGTGTAATGGGTGGGAAAGAATATATACAGGAGGTAATATAGTTAATATCATTCAGGTGTATGTGTTTTCAACATTCCATGAGTGCCCTATGAAATTTCTATAAATCCTAAACGTATGTTAATTCCAATCCTAAATCAGGAGACTAAGATTATGTATTATTTATGAATAAGATTATGTATTATTTATAGCCCTGTTACTCAAACATATAAAATGACTTAAAGATTATAGCATGGTTTCTGATAAAACAACCAACCAAGCAAAATTTATAAAGATTTTTAAATAATTGGTTAGCTGGCATTTCATAAATATGAAATGTAAGATTATGAGTTTTCATCTGAATTCCTATTGTATCAACTTGACAATTCTAGATCATGCTGTTAAACCAAATAACCATAAAATTCAGTAGCTTAAAAAAACCTAAATTCATTTATTGCACAATTGACATGACATTGTGAGTTGACTGGGAACTCTACTACATACTATTGCCTCATACTTTATAATCAAAGGATCATTTTATAAAAATGTTTATTTTATATGATATGATGTGAAGTCATTTAATGTCAGCTTGAGCTTACATTCAGGCAATCCCAAATCTCAGACAATTGCTTATTCAAGTTACATTGTGTAGAATTAAAAAAAAATAACATATTGATCTAATTTGGTGAAAATTAAAGTGAGAGTCAGGAAATGAATCATGTAAGTAAATAAGACTACACAACCCATACAGTAGATATTAATATTTATTTTGCAGACAAAAATTAAGTAGATTGTAAGTTAATTTGAAGTATTTCATCAATGCTTTCTGAATATAATGATGAAAATAGATATAATTTCAATGGAAAAAACATATAAAAGATATCTGAATAAATAAACTGATCTCATATTTTAAAAATAATGTTTTATATTCTATTAAATATGTTTTCATTGATAATAAAATCATTTTTATTAGTAAAATATTGAGTAACAAATTTTACTAGACATTAAAAACACGAGGATGAATAAGAGGTAGGCATATTTCTTTTCCTCAACAATTTTAATTCAATGAGAGAAAATAATTTTTAGAAAATCATTTGAGATTTTGACAAGTTTTATAAAGGATGCTGTCACTGATAAAGATGAGGGTGAAGAAGCTACTTTAAAGAGAATGACAAGGGGACCTCGGTGTTGTAGTGACATTTAAGGCTGATACCTAGAAGATGAGACTAAGTCATTTGTTGAAAGAGAAAAGAATAAAGTATAAAGGGAAAAACTCAGCTGGAGATACTGATGTGCTCTACAAACTATGAAAAAGACAGAACTGACCATTGGTTTTAGATGCAACAGATGAAGAGCTTTAAAGAGTTCACTCTCATTCTTACAGAAAAGAGGAAGTTGAACAAACGTGAAAATGAATGGCATTTCTTGGGTCTATCTGAGAATTGAAGCTGCAGGGGAACTGCCATCTCAATATGTAGAGAGAAAGGTACATCAAGAGAGATAAAACAACCATGATCTGCTTACATGGAGTAGTGTGCACTGGAGCCATAGAAGGGAACTTAAACGGTGATATTGATGAATTACTGCAGGCTGAACGTGGACTAGTATGACAGTGAGAATCTGCTGAAGGTCCCAGGCCCAAGGGAGCCTTCACACTTCCGCACCAGGATTTTTGGGTGAGGATTCAAAAGATCACTTGTGGTTATGGCAGAAGAAGAGGAAGAGAAATCTTTGTGAAATTCACTCAGAAGCTTCTATATTATTCCAAGTATAAGGACTATGCCCAGTTCAGAAACCTTATTCCTGCCCAGAAAGGAAATTTCTTCCCCCTTCAGCTATCACTTTACTTCCCTTCTCACCTAAACGAATGGTTTAGGGGGCTCAGGGATTTAAGGAGATAGACTGGTTGGAAAGGCTGTAGCCAGGGATCTAAACGGGGGCAGAGGCAAGAAAGCTATGCAATTGAATAAACAGATGAAAGTCACAATCCCAAGATACAAGCCCACTAAAAGACCAAGATTTAATCAGAAGATTACAGAACACTCCTGTTTTCTGACACCTTATCACCACACTGACAGCGCTCAGAATGATAACAGCAGATTACATCTGAAAGAGCTGTAAGGCACAAACTGTCTTTGAGGAAGAGGTACATAAGAAGACCATAGTCCTGGGGGGGGGGGGGGGGGGAAATGTCAAAGGGCCCTGGAAAACTTGGAAGCTTCTGGCACCTACAGGAGAGTTCAAAATTTTAGGTGCTGAATGAAGAGATTGTTTCAATAAAGAAGATGTGAACTTTTTTTTAAAGTTGGTAATGGTTTGAGTGAAATGACCTAATATGTCCACTGAATGTGAAAAATGGACATGATAGGTTACCTTGACTAAAGTACAGTAATTTCACTGATATGGTGAAGATTGGAAATGAACTGATAAACACTTGCCTACTTAATGGTACACATATTCAACGCCCTAAGATATTCTGACATTTTACAAGGTGTTAATTTGAATGTATATAGAACGATATAAGAAATCCAAAAATAGCAAATAAAAACTGATTTCTGTGGTAACAAGAAGAAGCTAGTCTTTTAATATTAAAAGACTTAATAACAAACGGGTTTTCTAATTATCCTCTATACAATAAATAAAATGAAGAACTATACATGGAGAAATAGATATATAATATAAAAATAAAATACTAGAACTTAAAGATGAAACTTGAAGTCATAATATTGATAAAAGTATGTAAGTATGTGATCATAATCAGCAATTTTTGCGGGGATACAGTAAATAACAACAATTCAGTTTTTTTATTTAAATACATGATAAATATGAAAATGTTATTTTATCTTTTTTTCCTCTACTTTTTCAAAATATTTACTGTGCATGAATGGAAAGCTCTATATGCATCTATAGAATCAGATAAGTTTTATTTGCTAAGCACTGAGGCTGCTGAGAATTTTCCTGATTACGCCAAGATGAAGAACATTCTTTAGTTAAACAATAGATAACTAAAAGTATAAGCTTATCCATTGTAGCTACACAGTAGTCAATACATTTTCATTTTTACAACCATAAACATGTCCTCTTCACTACCTATATAACATTTGAGAAAATAAAATTGATATTTAAGTTTGAAGAATTTTACATATAAATTTTGCAGTGAAATATTGTATGTCATAACTATCAATCAAATCAAAACAAAATCAGAATTCATTTGTCTACTGTCATATAGATATGTTGCTGATGATATCATTTAAATTTGGCTTGACATATTATATTTACAACAGACACATATTAAAAACAATTTACTTATTTTATTAGTCTACATATGTGTGTGTACATGCACAGTCATACATGTGTTTGTATGTTATGCAATTTAGGTACAAGATCATCACAAATAATTTGGATAATTCCAATATTATTTAGTGAATATATGTCTTTATATGACTATTACGAGAAAAATGTGTCTTTATTGTGGTCATGCCAATATTTCTTGCTACTACTCTATATAACACTGAGGTATGGAAATATGGCTATAAAATATAAATCAGGTGTTCAGTATATACATATAGGTTTGGTAGGTCTATAAATATGCAGAAGTGGGAGGATATTGTAAAACATTGATTTATCATCCATTTAAAAAGTCATCTTTTAATTTACTCATATGTTTTGTCAGGTACAGTAAAGTAAGGTTTAATTATTGGAGCTTTATTTCTGTAATAGATATGCCACAAAAGGTAGTAGCTCAAACACACAGAAGTTTGTCTCACTCTTAAGACAGTCCAAGATGGGCACTTATGTTAATGAACATGGCCTTTCCACATAGTGATTCAAATACCCAGGTTTCTTCCATTTTTGTATCATCACCATACCTAGGATTTCAGAAACCTCTTAAAACATGTAAGAAAGAGAATGAAGAAGATGGAATTTTTTTAAAAAAATAACCTCTTGGCCTGGAAGAAATACACATAATGTCTGCTTCCATTCTCTTGGTAATAACAAGTAACATGGCCACACCGATTATAAGAGGATAGAAAGGTTAGCATAGGGGAAACTGATCCAGCTGAGAAGTTACTTACCAGACAGCTCCATACACTTGAGAAGGGATAATAAATTTTGACGAAAAGCAATCTTTGCCACAGTCTAACCTCTGGCCAGCAAAAACCATATTTTTCACTTTACCCAGAGATCATATACACCTACTCCCTTTTCAGAAGAGATGACTGAAAGTAATATCTTCTTTATGTCTCAACATTCAGGATCTCTGAATTATGTATATAATCATGCCTCACTTAGTGACAGAGATACATTCTAAGAAATGCATTGTTAAGTGATTTTATCAGCATATGACATCATAGAGTATACTTACACAAACCTACATTGTATAGGCTACTATACTAAGCTGTATGGTATAGTTGATTGCTCCTAAGCTAGGAACCGGTACAGCATGTTACTGTACTGAATACTGTAGGCAACTGTGACATAATTCTAAATATTTGTGTATCTAAACATATAAAAGTGACAGGAAAAATATATTATAAAAGATTTTTTAAAATAATATACCTGTAGAAGGCATATATCATGGAGCTTGAAAGACTGGAAGTTGCTCTGAGTGAGCCAGTGAGTGAGTGATGAGTGAACGTGAAAGCCTCAGACATTACTGTCCACTACTGTAGACTACATAAACACTGTATACTTAGGGTACACTAAATTTGTCAAAAATGTTTTTCTTCAATAATAAATTGATCTTAGCTTCCTATAACTTTTTTATTCATAAATGTTTAAATTCTTTGACTCTTTTGCAATAACATTAGCTTAAAACACACACACATTGTACAGTTGTACAAAATATTTCCTTTCTTTATATTCTTATTTTATAAGCTGTTTCTGTGTTTAATTTTTTAAGTTTTTTTAACTTTTACTTTGTAAACTTTTTTGTTAAAAACTAAAATACAAACACACACATTAGTCTAGGCCTAAACAGGATCAGGATCATCAATGTTATTGCCTTACACCTCTACATCTTGTCCCACTGAAAGGCCATCAGGGACAGTAACACAAATCGATCTGTCATCTCCCGTAACAATGCCTTCTTCTGGAATACTCCCATAGAACCTGCCTGAGTCTGTTTTACAGTTAACTTTTTTATAAATATAAGTAGAAGGAGAAAGAGCATACACCAAAATAATCATATAAATAGTATAGTAAATAAATAAATACATAATATAGTATATACGTGAACAGAATAATAATAATGGTTTATTTTTTGTCGAGTATTATGTACTGTACATAATTGTATGGGCTATAGTTTTAGACTACTGGCAGTGCAATAGGTTTGTTTCCAATAGCATCACCACGAACACATGAGAAATGCATTGTACTATGACATTACGATGGCTATGACATCACCAAGTGATAGAAATGTTTTAGCTCCATTAATAATCGTATATGACCAGCATTGTATATGCCATTCATTATTAAATTAAATGTTGTTATGTGGTGCATAGCTATACTTGTGTCTCTCTATCAGGTATAGATTTGTTTCTCTATGTTTTGCTAGTCTGTAAACCAAAAGACAAGCAAACTGCCCTACCTTTATCCAAGCCATTATTTTTCAGAATAGTGACTAAAAACAACACAATTGGCACTCAGACTAAATCACAGAAGAATAAAGGCACACAGTAATAATTAGTCGATGGCAAAGACCCAAACCTACTGGGTAGGAAAAATGAAGACACTAAGTTGGCAGAGAAGCAGGTTTTCTATTAGCTCTCAAACTGACCTCTAAGAGGAATCCATTACCAGCCTCTAGGAAATATACCATTTTGAGGAGCTGTGTAGCTTTCAGTTATTTTCCAATGATCCAATTATGAAGAACAAAAGATGCTTGAAAAGTTTGAGAGTCAAAACCTTTCTAATGAGTAACTCCTGGAATGGCAGAATGAGAACCTTGATAAATTTAATGTTCCATGAAAACAACAACAGAAAGCTAAAATTAAACTGGAAATTAAACAAAACTACAAAACAATTGAAAACTATCTTTTAACAAGAAACTACTAAACCTCGGTAAGACAGCTGTTGGTGGTGTTTTAAATTGGGCCTATTCTCGTCTTCCCTCCCGGTTCAGCTTCCTGGCGTGGTACCTGTGAAAAGCTCACAGCTGTGCGAGGGTCGTATTACAGCTATTTTTCACTCAGAGTTCAGCTCAATAAAAAATCTCCATCCCTAAGATATTACCAATGTCTATAGATACATGCTGATAATATTGCAGCTGTCTAAATCGATTATTTAAGATGAGGCCCACAAGATCCTGGAGAAAAATTAAAAGAAATATGTAGAAAATTAGATGGTCATAGAAAATTTTGAAAATCTTCAATATGTTCCTGAAGATCTAGAAGGCTGTGTACATACACTTACCTGTGTACATGCCCAATAAGATAGGGAAAATGAGAAGGAAACAGTTGTGCACTCCTTGCTTTCCTTGAGATCCTGGAAAGCAAGAAGACAAAAATAAGAGTGTCTTGTAAACAATATGAAGGTTGAAGGTGTGCCTTCTCACATTAATCTACTTGTCCATGAAAGAAGACACACAGGTAAGGTATGTAAGAAAATATTCTAAATGAACATAGGCTGACCACCAAATTATAAGGACCTAGAGATTAATCTAAGTAAGCCAAAATTAAAAATGAAAATAATAAGAAGAAAAAGAAAAAGCTATCTGTGAAGTCAATGACTAAGCACTGAAAGAAATACAGAATCTAAAGAATCCAGGAAGGTCAAAAAACAAATAAGGGGCCGGCGCGTTGGCACACGCCTGTAATCCCAGCACTTTGGGAGGCTGAAGGGGAAGATCACGAGGTCAGGAGATGGAGATTATCCTGGCTAACATGGTGAAACCCCGTCTCTACTGAAAATACAAAAAATTAGCCAGGCGTGGTGGTGGGCGCCTGTAGTCCCAGCTACTCGGGAGACTGAGGCAGGAGAATGGCAGGAACCCCAGGAGGTGGAGCTTGCAGTGAGCTGAGATCACGCCATTGTACTCCAGCCTGGGTGACAGAGCGAGACTCAGTCTCAAAAAAAAAAAAAAAAAAAAAAAGAATAGGAGAAAAACAACAGAAACAAAACAAAATTCAGCAAAACCACAGAACCTCTCTGAAAGCCAGAGAAATCTGATTCCAGAGTTGTTATAATACATTCTCTAAAGTTCATTTTTCAACCAAAAATATTATGAGAAATGCAAAATAGTAGCATATATATAGCAAGTTGAGAAAAAAATCAGTCAACACAAAATGTTCCTATGTAGGAATAGATATTAGACTTAAAAGACAACAAATTGTAATTCAGATTTACAAGCATATTTAAATAACTAAAAGAAACTGTAGATAAACAATTTAAAGGAAGAATGATAATTATGTCTCACAAAATATATATCAATAAGCAAATGAAAGTTCATTCAGCTGTCAACAGGTAAAGTAACTACATGTTTTTAAAAATTACCAGAGGCTGGGCGTGGTGGCTCATGCCTGTAATACCAGCACTTTGGGAGGCCGAGGCAGACATATTACCAGGTCAGGAGTTCAAGACCAGCCTAGCCAATATGATGAAACCCCGTCTCTACTAAAATACAAAAATTAGCCAGGTGTGATGGTGCATGCTTGTAGTCCCAGCTACTTGGGAGGCTGAGGCAGAAGAATTGCTAGAACCCAAAAGGCAGAGGTTGCAGTCAGTTGAAATTGTGCCAATGTACTCCAGCCTGGGAAACAGGGCGAGACTGTCTCAAAAAATAAAATTAAATTAAATGAAAAAATATAATAAAATTACTATAAAAGCAAACCAATAGATTTTATCTGAAATAAAAATCAGTGAACTTTAAGATAGGTCAATAGAGGTTATCTATTCTAATTATTAGAATGAAAAAAATAAAAGAGGTAAAATAAAAATAGCCTCAGTGAATCTAATAAACTGTCAAGGATATCAACAAAGGGAGTTTAGAGAATGAGAGGAAAGAGAAGAGGGCAGAAAGTGATTTAATAAATAAAAAATATGTTTCTATTTTTCCAAGATGTTGAGGAACTGCAGGAAGAAAAAATATAACACAAAAAGATCCACACTTAGGTTACATAATAGTTAAGCAGACAAAAGTCAAAGAGAAAGAAAAATTGAAAGCAGCAAGACAAAAAGGTCATGTCCCATAGATGGAATTCTCGGTAAGATTAAGGTTTGACTTATCTTCGGAAACCATGGAAATCAAGAGACAGCAAAATGAGATCTTGAATTATTGAAAAATATTTTCAATCTAGAATTAAAAATTAAGCAAAACATTTCTTTAAATAAATGATAAAAAAGTAAGGCATTCAAAGATAAATAAAAACTCATGAAATTTTTTGCTAGTAGACCATCCCTATTAAAAAAAAAAAAAATACTAAGAGAGTCCTTCAGGCTAAAATTAAAGGGAACTAAACAAAGACACAAATTTAGATTAAAAAAGAATGAATACCTCAATAAAGATATCTTCACAGAGAAATGTAGAAAACAGTATAAATGTATGTTTGTAACACTTTTCTTCTATTTTATTTGTAAGAAAACTTCATAAAGCAATAATTGCTTATCTCTGTTGATTGTCTTATATTGTATAAAGATGAATAAGTGGGGTTTATTCCAGAAATACCAGGTTAGTGCAATAGTTAAAAATCAATCATTGTAATATAGCGCATTAAAAAAATAAAAATAAGATCACCTCAATAGATACATCAAAAAATTTAACAAAATCAAATACGCTTTCATGATTTAAAAAAACCCTCAGGCTACTGTGACCAGAAGATAACTTTTAAAATCTGTATGGAGCATCTATGAAAAACTCACAGCTGAAACCATAATTAGCAAAATAAATATTAATGCTTTTATACTATAATAAGATATGAGACAAGAATATTCATTCCTACTACTCTTATCGAATATTTTAATGGCAGTTCTAGGTAGTAAAGCTAGGTTAGAAAGTGAAAATCATCCAGTTTGTAAGGAAGAAATAAAACTATATTTATCTTTGAAGTTGTCATGATTTTGTTGGTAGAAAAATCTCAGAGAATGTAGTAAAATACTGACAACTAAGAAGTGAGTCAAACAAGATACAAAATCAGCATAAAAATCAAATTTATTTCTATACATAAGCAATGACCAGTTTTAACATGAAATTAACAAAATAACTTATTTGCAATAACAGCAAAAACAATAAAATGCTTAAAAATGCA